>NC_067157.1:44416004-44586004 GCF_903995435.1 Acomys russatus | reverse complement strand
TATACCTAGATACTGTGTTGTATGTATTAACATTTTTATTTATCAAGGATATTGGTGCGAACAGAAAAGAGAGCTTTTCTTTCAGTTAACAAAAATATTTCTTCATTGAAACAAATGATTAGTCATGCTAACTAGATTTTGAAAATGGCCATAGTCCCCCATTAGGCTAGATACTGTTGCCAAATTGGCAAGTTTTTTTGTTTCGTTTTGTTATGGTTTTGGCTTTTGGTTTTTCAAGACAGGGTTTCTCTGTGTAGCCTTTGGTGTCTTGGAACTTGATGTATAGACCACACTTGCCTCAACTCACAGAGATCAGCTGCTGCTGCCTCCTGATTGCTGGGACTAAAGTTGTGTCACCACTGCCTGGTTTGCCAGAGGTTTTTGCTTGGTTCTGGGGATTCTTCCCAAGCTCTCCAACCCTAGGTCTTTGGGCATGCTAAACAAGTGCTCTGTGGCTGCCATGTCCCCAACCCCTGCCGATCTTTCTTTTCTTTCTTTCTTTTTTAAAATTTTATTTATTTATTTATTTATTTATTTATTTATTTATTTATTTGAGACAGGGTTTCTCTGTGTAGCCTTGGCTGCCTAGAAGATGACATTCGCTTCTGGGGATATAGTATTTTTATGTTTTGAATAACTAGAATTGTTGGTAGGCGTATTACGTCCACTGCAGTCAGACTGTCTCAGTTCAAATGATGGCTCTGACCTTGACTACCTCTACTCATTAAATGTCTGTTTTCTTATTGAGATAATAAGTAGATGGAGCCTCAGAAGGTTATTACCAGGGCTACTTGAGATAATAGATACAATACATTTAGTATCTGGTATATAAGAAGTATTTGAATATCAATTTTAGTAATACCAGCATTTTTGTATTTACAGTATTTGTTCTAGCCACAGAAATCTTTCCTGTAAACATTAATGCGTGGGTTTTGTAATTACTGTTAGGAAGAAGACTGTGAGAAAGCATTCTTCAAAATGGATAATGTACTTATAGATGACAGGAGGATACATGTGGACTTCAGCCAGTCTGTGGCCAAGGTTAAATGGAAAGGCAAAGGTATGTTGGGTTATCTCCTTTTATTGATGGTCTGTTTTAGGGGTGTTGTCTGTGTGTGTGTGTGCATTCATTGCTTTAATTTTGTGCTGTTAAGGGAAATGTTATTAGAAGTCGGGTTACCTAGAATTTTATAAAGCTGCTATCTAGAATGTTTGTGCATGTGTGTTGATGGATGAAAATACCTCTATCTTTAATGTTTGTTTATTTATATTGTAAGTTATTTAAAATTATCCAGAGGACTAATTATCACTTTTTGATGATTTAGTTCTTTTAGATACAAACCTTTTATTTGTTTGTTGTTGTTGTTTTATTTTTCAAGGCAGGGTTTCTCTGTGTAGCCCTGGCTGTCCTGGACTCACTTTGTAGACCAGGCTGGCCTCGAACTCACAGAGATCCGCCTGCCTCTGCCTCCTGAGTGGAGGATTAAAGGTGTACACCACCACGCCCTGCTCTAGTTGCAAACTTCAAAAAGAAAAAAGTTTTCTTTTTCTCGGTTTTGTTCTTAATATAAATTTCTCTTCCACTCCTCTTCTACCCGGTCTCTCTTCCCAGAAGTAACCAGCCGCCTGTTCTTTCTACAGCTATCCTTTATACACACGCATATTTTTTCCTTCTCATTTAAAAAAGGAGAGTTCAAAGGATGCAGATTGTATACTCATTGTCTTGGAGTCCCCACTGATAACGTTCTTTAGAGATCATTTAACATGAGTGTGTGTGCTAGTACATGTGTTCTTTTCATGGCTGTTGAGTCTTCCACTGACTGTATCATTGGTTACTGCCTGAGCTCCTCCGTGGGCTAACCCTGCATGGGCGGCGTTTCTCCCAGTTCTGTGTACCTCATGTACGTCCCTGACAGAGGCATACCAAACTTAAGTTTGGTTCTGTTTTATGCTAGAACATGGGTTTATTTTATTTTTTTATTTTATTATTACATGGTTTTACTCATTAAAATTTCTATTTAAAATTTGAATTTAAAAAGTTTTTGAGACATAGTTTCTCTATGAAATCTAGGTTGGCCTTAAACTTAGTATCCCCCTGCTTCAGACTCTGAGTGCTAAGATTGTAAGTGATGACTCCCACAGTAGTCGTGAATTTTGTTTGTTTGTTTGTTTAAGACAAGATCTCTCTGTGTTAGCCTTGGCTGTCCTGGATTCACTTTGTAGACCAAGCTAACCTCAAACTCTCTGCAATCTGCCTGCCTCTGTCTTCCGAGTGATGGGATTAAAGGCATGTGCCAGCCGGGCGTGATGGCACAAGCTTGGTGTGGTAGCGCATGAGGCAGAGGCAGAGGCAGGTGGATTGATGTGAGTTCGAGGCCAGCCTGGTCTACAAAGTGAGTTCAGGACAGCCAAGGCTACACAGAGAAACCCTGTCTGGAAAAATGGAAAAGCAAAACAAAACAAAAAATCATGTGCCACCATGCCGTGATAGTTGTGAATTTTTATCTCGTTAACTTTGTGTATGTGTACACATGTGCATGTGTGCTAAGAGCGTACTAGTCTCACAGATGTCAAGCATGTGTCCTGTCACTCAGCTGTATTCCTAGCTGAGTTTGAAATGATTTTTATACAGTGTTTTTAAAAGGCTTCACTTAGGGTTGCACATTGGGGAGGCAGAGGCAGGCAGATCTCTGTGAGTTAGAGGCCAGCTTACTTTACATAGCCACTCCAAGGCCAGTGGGCTAAATAATTAAGTCCCCATCTCAGAAAAAACAAAAAAACAGAACAACAGATTTGTTTTTCATGATTTTACTGCATTTTAAAAATAAGAAATAAGCTGGGTATGGTGGCTCATGCCTTTAATCCCAGCACTCGGGAGGCAGAGGCAGGTGGATCGCTGTGAGTTCGAAGCCAGCCTGGTCACAAAGCGAATCTAGGACAGCCAAGGCTACATAGAGAGACCCTGTCTCAACCCCCCCCCCCTGCCCCCGCCACCACCACACCTACCCCCCCAAAAAAAAGAAAGAAAGAAAGAAAGAAAGAAAGAGGACTGTTTGCTGGTAATTGGTAGGCTGTATCACCTTCTGGGGCTTAGAAAAGGGAGAAGTCAGTTGGAAGGCCCCTGGCAGCTGTGACCTCTGATAGAGGAAGTGACTCGGGTTGTGCTTCTGTGCTGTTTCTCTTCTGATCCTTCCCTGCTATTGAAATACATGATTAGTACACTTTTGTGAAAATGAATTGATGTTTTTCTTTAATATTTTTATTAAGGTCTATAAAAAAAAATCCAGAGAGAAATACCTTGTCTGTGTGAAGCACTTTCTTTCTCCAAATTGTTCCTTCACTTCCTTTACCTAAGGCCACGCTCAAGTTTCTTCTTTTTCAGTGCAGCTGCACGGTTCTCGACCAGTCCTCACCCTCTGTCTTCTTATTTAGAAATCAAGTTCATTTTCAACCCACTGCTTAGAGGGAGTGTAACCTTTTCTGATCATAAAGAGACCTGTTTTGTTCACAATTGGATCACAATACAGAAGGGTCGGCTTCTCTTGTGGTTGAAGGAGAAACCTGTTCCAGCTTGGCTTACCAGTCTCACCAGGCCCAGACCCTTCCCCACTCCAGCTCTTGGTGTGTTTTTACGTGTTATGAGTACAGTCCTATTGGGGGCAGGGAACCACATGTCTGTTTAGGAGTAGTGTTAGCTGCTGGCCGCTGAATGGACTGCTTGAACAAAGTAATATGGGTGTTTACTTCAGTTAAATGTTGTAATATTCACATGTGTCTTTAGGTGGCAGTAGATGACTACCAAGAAAAGTGACGTCTGCTCTCAACTAGACAGCATGGTTCTTTTGTGCTTTCTTCCTTTCTCTACCTCTCTGTACATCTTTTATACAGTAGTAGTCCTTTGTGTTTTATAAAATTGTTAATGTATCATTATGCAATGCTAATTCTTTTTCCTTTTAATAAATAGGTGGGAAATACACCAAGAGTGATTTCAAGGAATATGAAAAGGAACAGGATAAACCATCCAATTTGGTTCTGAAAGAAAAAGTAAAGCCCAAGCAGGAGTATCCTTTCCAAGATCAAATGCACGGCCATCCACTGTGTAGGAACAGTTTATTGCCATAACTTGTCAGTGTCTCCCATAGACTTTGCTCTTTCAGTATGTTTTGTATTATGGAGAATGTTAGGTTTGAAAGAAACCTTTGGTCTAAGTATTTTAGTTCCTACTCGGATCATAAATACCTTCCTGCTTATCCAGTGTTCTCAGAAGATCTTCAGATAAGTGGGGATTTTTTTTTTTTTTTTGTATAGACTAATATTTTAAATTTCTTTCTACCAAATATTCTTGTGTTATTCATTCTTTTATATTTAATTTCCTTATGTAGATGACAAAGTCTTGTAGTTCTTTGTCATACAATTGGATTGCCTTTTTTCTACATACATTGTCATTTTAGCAACAAAGATTTGTTAAATCTTTTTAGGGATCCTTCCTATTCAATGCAAGAATTGACATTTATAGGATTAAAAAGAAATCTATTGACTTGGCCGTGCAATTCAGGTTCTTCCGAGTTTTAAGTTGCAACAAGTTAAAAGTAGTGAAGGATACTGTTCATGTTATGTCATTTTTATTTGTTCAACCATAATTGACTTTCCCATTATAAATTTATCACTCCACATGTTGCAAAGGTTGTTTCCTTGGTGATCATGTCTGCTAAATGGCATCTTTGTTTCCTAGTTTCTGTTGATGAAAGAGATTCTCTTTTCCTGTGTTATATAGGCATTTCTTCTCCAAGTATTCATCATGGAAAGATGCGTATCAGGTTGGGTTTTAGATAGTCATGCTGTAAAATGTGTTGCCGTCCGCAGTGCTCAAAGCGTCGGGAGGTGTTAGAGCTAGAGTCTGAAGGGAGCTGAGAGCATCAGCCTGACAGGCTTCACAGGCAGCCAGACCAGCGAGCTGAGGTTGGCCCTAAAAAAAAAAAAAAAGGTTATTAGAAGGCATGTGACTAAAGCTCATAGTCATGAAAGGCATAGATGAATATGCCCAAGTTACTCCCACATCTGTGAGGTAAGTCTAGGCTAACCACTTAAAGGGTGGTTAGGAAAGGAAGTGTGGCTGTAGAGATGCTTACCAAAGAGGTCATTCTGACCGTAAGGAAGTCAGCAGGTTATCTTATGGACACTAGACAACCACTCTACTAATTGGGCTATACCCCACCCCACGATACTGGTTTCTTTACCCACCATTTTAGAAGGTTTAGGAGCACGAGGTGGATGCATGAGATTCCAGTTACTTCCTAGTTCATGGTGAGGCTTGGAAACTTATTAAGAACCTCATCTTTACAAAAATAAAGTTTATGTCTTTCCTAGTAAATTATATATCTTCATTTTCATACACACCCCCACATACACAACTCAAGCAAAAGTTTGTAAAGTTTTTTGTTTGTTTGTTTGTTTGTTGTCCCAACAGTGGTGGGATTTAACCCAGGACCTTGCACACACTATGCAAGTGTGCTACCTCTGCACTACACCCCAGCTAACAGTATTTCATTAGGTGCTGTTCTCTATCTTGTTCTACATAACTTCTAAAATTCTAGTTGTGAACCATAAATTCTCCATCTCCTTGTTGAATTCTGACCGTTAGTTTGAAGAACACTGGAAGCATAGTATAGAAGAGGAAAGAAACTGTAGATAATGAAGTAATAGTGGGACTGACTGGCTGTCTCTGGCCATCTTGTGGGAAGCTAGAAAGGTCATTGTTAACTTTTTGGTCATATGTGTGTATGGGATGTGCCTAGAAACAGCCTAAGCTGTGGCACTATGAAAATAGACATTAGATGCCAGCCCTAAAGGACATGACTGTGTTGATTCCAGTCCCAGATGCAACTAACACAGTACTCATGTGTTAGGCTTCCTCAGAGTCCTCATGTTCCAGAGCTCACCCTTCTCAGAGTCCACTGCAGAGACAGAGTATTCTCACACTAGGTTTATGCTTTCTCTTAGTTCAGTTTTTGAGACAAGCTCTTCCTATTTAGCTGTCCCAGAGCTTACTTGTGTAGACCAGGCTGGTCTCAGGGTCTGAAGAGATCTGTCTGCCTCTGCCCCCTCAAGTGTTTATATTTATATTAAAGGCGTGCACTGCCATGCCCAGTTTATGCTTTATATTACACTAGAGTAACTGCTTATTTCTGATGTAAAACATTTTTATTGTGCTAGGATCAAACCCAGGGTTCTCCGAATGAGAGCAAGCACTTTACCGAAGAGCTACACCCTTGGCTTCACTCACAATTAAAAATTTAGTGACATTTATATACAATTTAGAAAAGACTTGCTCACTTCTGTCATATACACAAATGGTGCCTTTATTTTTTTCCTTTTAAACCTTTGTCCAGGCTAGTCTCAGAATAATCCTCTTTTCCCCTCAACTTTCTGAATCGCTGGGATTACAAGTATGCTCCTGTTCATGAAGTTTTCTTTAAAGTTTTTTTTAAAAAATTGTTTTGTGTGTGTGTGTGTGTGTGTGTGTGTGTGTGTGTGTGTGTGTGTGTGTATGTATGCAGAGCTATGTACATATATAAATAAATGTGGATACTTGAAGAGGCCAGAAGAGGGTGTCGGGTCGCTAGAGCCAGAGTTACCGGCAGTTGTAGTCCAGTTGACATGGGGTCTCACTGTAGCGCAGACTCGCAGAGATCTGCCTGCTTTGTCTGCTGGATTCCAACCATAAGTGTTTGGCTTACGCTTCTTGTCACTTTAATTTTTATATAGGCCTTCATAGCCTTTAGAATAATGATTAATTACTGCTCCTGTGTTATATCATGTTATGATACTAAAATCTTATTACATATTATTAAATACTGTTCCCATTTTCTGATAATTAAAAATGGTTCTAGTATGCATATCTGTGTTCATGTAACTTACAGTTTTAGTTGCTATAAATTGTTCTGAGAATTTCTGCATCATCACTGTTCCTTGCTAACTCTTCTCCTGACCTAAGGAGGGTCATGGAAGGCACCTTTTCTCTAGAGTGTCTGGCTTTGGGGCTCATATGCCTCATAGTGTCTCATAGTTGATGGCATTCCTCATTTCCTATATTAAGCTTTTTTATTATTGACAAATATGTTTTGGGTTCTCTTCTCCTTGTGGCTTTGGCCTGGTGGTGGTTAGCTGCCTGACACCAGGGCCCCTTCCGCTTCTCTTGACTGCAGTGAGACATGGTGCTAAGTGGTCTAGAAATGTATTCTGGGCTTTTGGATGCTGTTTGCTTTAAGCTACATTTAGCTTTATGGCCTCCTTAATTACCGTATTTCTTATGTTTTGTTTCTTGTCCATCATTTATCCCAGTTGTCCTTAATTAAATGCTTCAGTGCAAAATATGATCTTATACTAGATGAGCAGGCAGAAGATTCAAAGTCAGGCCACGCACACACAAGTAAAAAACACAAAAAGAAAACACGCCACTGCTCTGAAGAAAATGACGATGAAGATTACATGCCAATCAAGAATCCTAATCAGGTATTATTAATATTCAGGCTTAAGAATGGAGAAATCAATACTTTATCCTTTTGTACAGTACTTGTTGGTGGTGTGCTTTAGGGGTTAGCTTTAAGCAGTAATTCCCTGCTTTGAGCTATAGAATGGTCACACAAGATAGTGGAGCTTAATTTTAAAGAATGTATCCCACAGGATAGAAATATTACTTTCAGAGTAGTTTAAATTGTTACATATTTCCACATTGTAACCAAGAATGATCGCCTTACCCATGGATACCTATTTTCATAAAAAACAAAACAAAACCCCCAAATGTGGCTATATTGAAAAATTTCTTTTCAATTGCTAACTTGTCAATAGTTTTAAAAAGATTTATTATTTTTTGTGAATTCAAGGCCAGCCTGGTCTACAGAGCAAGTTCCAGGATAGCCAGAGCTGTTATCCAGAGAAATTCTGTCTCAAAAAAAAAAAAGGCTTTATTATTATTATTTACTGTATGTATACATGTCTGTAAATACATGGTACTTGCCATTGGAGGTCAGAAAAAGACTCTGGATCAGTTGAAGCTGGGGTTAGAGGCGGTTATGAACCAATCTCATGTGGCGATGGGGACTGAGCCTGAGTCCTCTGGACAAGCAGCAGACCCTTTTAAATGCACTGTCTGTCAGCCCTTCAGCACTTTAAAAACTTTAAGTTAAAAAATTACGTATGTATGTTTGTGTGTATGTGTGGAGTATGCATCAGGGAAGCCAGAGTAGGACACCTGGTGTCCTGTGTCCATCTTACTCCCTTGAGACAGGGTCTCACTGAACCTAGAGCTAAGGCAGGCAGCCAGCAAGCCCTGGAAATCTTCCTTCCTCTGTTACCCTTAGCACTGGGATTACAGGCTTATAACCCTGCCCAGTGGTTCTGGAGGTTTGAACACAGTTCCTTATGCTTGCTCAGGGAGCACTCCTGTCTGAGGCACACCTCTCCAGCCCCTTAATTTTAAATATTTTTACACATATGCGTTGTATGTTGCAGATATTCCTTCCACTCCCTTCCTATTAGTCCTCTGTTCCCCTAGACAATATCACTCCTATATTTAATCTATACCTACAATACTTTATAAAATCTAAAACCACAAATGAAAGAAAACATGCACAGTTCATCTTTCTGAGCCTGCTGTAACTTGCTGAGTAGGACTTTCTAGTTGCACTTCATGGCTGAAAAAAAATTCCATTGTAGATATCCACATTTTCCTCATTCATTCCTCCATTGCGAGACACCTAGTTGTGGCCATAACTTGGCTATCGTGAATGGTGCTACAGTAGACGTTGGTGATCAGCATGGGCAGCACTGCTACCATGCTAGGTCCCTTTGGTTTGTTTGTTGACAGGGTCTCTGGTAATCTAGGTTGGCTTTGAACTTGGTATGTAGTAGGAGCTGTCCTTGAACTCCTGATCCTGCTGCCTTTCCGGTTGGTAGGATGACAGCTGTGAACTCTTATGTCTTGTTATACTGTAGATGTACAATAAAAATAGCAGTCACTATTAAGTATCACATCAAAGTTCCCCTGAGCAGTATATTTCCTAGAACAGTAATAATAAAAGGAAATCATTTTTAGTCTATTTAGGCTCTTTGTTAAATAGTAAAAAGCCATTCCGTCATAGCTCGATGCTTTTATTTTACCTTCTGTTAGTCATTTGAGATGGTCCTGGTAAATGAGAAAGATTTCGGTAGACTAAGGTGAGGGAGGAATACAGTGAGAATGTAGAGGCAAGGATGAAGAGCTGTGTTCCGGTAAACAGAGTCAGGGCTTTCCAGGGAGAGTTAAGAGTGACATTTCTGCACTGCTTATCATTGATGTGACCTTGGCAAGCTAACTTTGAGTCACCGTTTCCTTCTTTGAGAAAGGAGATACTTCACAGACAAGTTGTTACAATAAATGTGGGCAGGTGTGTGCAAATATTTTCTATGTCTGGCTAATCTCATTATTTCCGCTACTACTGTCAAGGTGCTGCTTTAACGTCACATACAGTAGTTGTCCCCGTGGCCATGATTAGCCTAGCTCTTATTTCAGGTAGTTGGTCTCATTTTCTATTTCATGGTAATGGGCTGTACAAACCTTTTTTGGGGAGTCGGGTGGTGGTTATAGCTTTGTTTTGTGGCTGCTTTGTTTTGAGACAGGACCTCACTGTGTACCCCTAGCTGGCTTGGAACTCATCATACAGACCAGGCTGGCCTCGAACTCACAGAGACCTGGCCTCCCTTTGCTTTTACCTCCCAAGTAGTGGGATTAAATGGTTTGTAGTTTTTAAAACAACAAGGTTCAAAAATAAAATGTAACTGAAGACTATAGTGGCACACATCTGTAACTGTAGTGCTTGGGAGTCTGAGGCAGGAAGACCAACTGCTTGAAGCCAGGCTGAGTTAAACAGTGAGGCTCTGAGTTTAAAAGAAAGGAAAAGTCTACATAATAGTACACATATAAGTTGTAACTTGAACCCTATCCCATCACCCTTTTTTTCCCTTGTAGGTGACAATGTATTTTATATTTGTCTTCATTTAACAGTGCTCTCTCTCTCTCTCTCTCTCTCTCTCTCTCTCTCTCTCTCTCTCTCTCTCTCTCTCTCTCTCTCTCTCTCTCTCTCTCTCTCTCTCTCTCTCTCTCTTTCTCGTGTGTGTTTGTGGGTATATGTGTGTATGTATGTACGTGTGTGCATGTTGTTAGCATGGATGGCCAAGTACACTTTCCTGTTGTAAGCCTTCTTTCTTTTTTCCAGGAACATTAGCATTCCTCTTCTTCCCTTTGCCCTGTTGTTATTCTAATAGAATTGACTCACAGTGCAGTATTCCAGCTGATCTAAACACATGGTTTCCTCTCTTCCCAGATTGATTTATTTGTGTGTGCATGTGCAATTTTGGTACATGTATACGTGTGTGTGGAGACTACAGGAGGTGTCAGGTGTCCTGGGTTATCACTCCACTTTGTTTCTTTACATCAGGGTCTCTTATCAAATCTGCAGGTACACTCTGTTTGGCTTACAGGCCATTGTGCTAAGCCATCTCTATAGCCCACCTCCTTTCTCTTAATTTCTGTTAATTTGGTTCTAGACCACCCCAGACTTCAAAAATAGACATCATATCACATTCCTATGGATATTTAGAATGTTTTCTACTAAAGCCTTTGAAGCCCCCTCTCCACATGTTGTTTTTAGCTTAGACCTCTACTTAGTAATCTTCAGTGAATTCAGGCTTGAGATAAATGTTCCATTTGAGATAATTGAGCTTTAAAGAAATGCAAAGACTGGATATGTCTTAAGTTTTTCTCCTCACTCATAGGAACTTTTTAATCCAACTTTGAAGAGTAGGTATTTAAAATTTTATATTTATTTCTTTTGCATATGTTTGTGTACAAGTATACATCTGGGGGGGGGGTGTGTGCGTGTGCGCGCGCAGGAGTGCGTGCGCACACACGCACTCGCCTGTGCATTCCTGTGTGTAAAGGACAGGTTCCAGTTAAGTGTCTTCCTCTGTGTTCTCCATCCTATTTTCTTTGCGAAAGTATCTCTGCCTGAGCTCAGAGCTCACAGATTGGCTAAACTCACTGACCAGCAAGCTCTAGGGATCTGTTTGTCACTACTCCAACAATGCTAAGGCTACAGGCACATGGCACCTCACCTTACTTTTTACAGGGGAGCTAAGGATCTGAACTCAGGCCCTTGTATTGGTTTGCAGGCACTTTATGACTGAGCCATCTCCTGAGCCCCTACTTTCTGATTACTTTACAGTGGCAGTCTCTTTCTTTTGACTGTAGTAAAAAGGAAGAAATGCTGTTAGCAGTTTTAAAGGACCGAAGAGATGGCTTAGCAGGTAAAAAGCACTTGCCGTGCAAATCTAATCACCTGAGTTCAATCCACGGAGCCTCCCTTTAAAAAGAAAAGAAAAACAAAACAACTTCCTGTATGCCACACATCTATAATCTCTACATTCCTGCATTAATATGGAAAGTAGAAACAGGAAAATCTTAGAAATGTGAGGACCAGCGTGGGGACATGCTGCCCCAGCCTACAGAAATGACGAGAGAGCAGGCTCTGCCTCAGCAATGTGGAAGGAAATTATCAACCCTGCCGAGAACTGTCCTCTGACACCCACACACACCTCTTAAGGTTTAAAATCATTTATGGAGTGTTAAGTCCTAAATTATAATTTTCTAACCTTTCTCCTGTAAATACATTAGGTTTTGGGGGTTCATATTTTGATTTGATAATATAGTTATATTAATTTCTTTGTAAAAAAAAAAGGCTTCAGCATTGGTATTTTCTATTTTAGTCTGAAAGACATAATTACTAATAGGAATTTCAGTATAAGTTTTAAGTGTAGCTCAGATTTTCCTATTTGCTGGCTGTTTGCTGGGAGAGTCCGGTTGCATAAGGATGTTTTAACTTGTTTCTTTTAAGTTGTTGCTTGTTGAATGGCAGCCTTACTATTCAGTTAAAAAACTTATCTGTTTAATTTTTCACCCTGTGCCTTAATTCTATAGTTGGCTCTGTGTTGCTGAGGTTTGGGTTTTGCTAGGCTACAGGAGATTGAGTAGGATTAGCTGAAGATTGACTGCTGGATAGTCAGCATGGGTCTCAATTCTCCAAACAGCCATCTTTTAGGGGTCAAAACTGGAGGGCTATGGGCTTCCTTAGTAAGCACTCTAGTATGTCTGCCCCTGTACCTCTAGCCCAGATATTTTTTTTACTGTCGTGACAGCAGTAGATTGTTTCTTAATTCACTTTTAAGGATAGGTCTCACTATGTAGCCTTGACTGGCATAGAGCTTGCTAAGGTATGTCAGTCTGGTCTCAAACTCATAGAGATCTGCCTGTCTCTGCCTCCTGCATTAAAGGTATGTGCACCGTGCCTGACATACTGAGGAAGAGTGTTATATCATGTGTCAGCCTCGTCTGACCATAGAAAATGTATTTGAAGATATAGAGAGATGACATTAAAAACTACTTTAAAATTCACTGGGCTAAGGGAATAGTAGAATGTGTGCTTAGTGTGCATGAGGCCTTGAGTTTGAGCCCCAGCACCAGTTGTTTGTTTGTTTGAGCCAGGTAACATAACCTCTAATTCTAGCTACTTAGGAGGTTGAGACAGGGGATCAGGAGTTCCGGGCTTGCCTGGGTTACAGAGTAGGTTTAAGAGCAGTTTGGCAGGTGCTGTGGACTTTGTACAGGTCAAAATTTGCAGTCTGTTTTCTTTTCATTTTAGTCAGACTGGCTTGCCTAAGTCTCTTCCTGTTGTGCTATTTGAGTGCTATCTTCTTTGTAGAATTACTAGGAGATGTTAGTAGTTTCACTGCAGTTCAGTGATGGGACCACATTTTGGGGAAGTGGAGAATGATTGACATATGATAATGTATAATCAGAACATTGGCTGTTGCTCTACAGCAGGAGTGTTGTAGAGTATTTACCTGGCATGTGTGAAGCTCTGGGCTCATTCCTCAGATACCATTAGGAGAAAAACCAAGACCTGTTCAGAGTTTACTTGGCTGCTTCAGCTTCATGGTTTTGGGTCTAATCCTTCAACTCAACTGAAATAGATGTAAACCAATTAGACCTTAAGAAAAGGTTAACTCTTGTGGTCATTTGCTGTAACACAGTGTACGAGATTCTAGTGTTAGTGGTAGGTGGCATACACACTGAAGCCATGAGGGCAGGTAACTGAGAGAAGCTGAGGCTGTAGAAGTGTGAGGCCATTCCGAGCTTGGGCTACATAGCATGAGCCTGCCTAGAGAAAGAAAGAAAAGTTAAAAAAAAAAAAGGTAAATTTGAGCAGCTGCAACCACTTGCTAATGGCTACTTTTTTCCTAGGTTTTATGGGTTGACTATGGTCATGGATGATGATTTTACTGACTTTAAAACTGCATTTCTTTGACAGGATATCTACAGGGAAATGGGTTTTGGCCATTATGAAGAAGAAGAAAACTGTTGGGAGAAACAGAAGAATGAAAAGAGAGATCGACGTCAGAACCGCAGTCGTAGCCGATCTCGAGAAAGGGATGGTCACCATAGTAACAGCCACAAGTCCAAGTACCAGACAGATCCTTATGAAAGAGAGAGGAGTAGAAAGAGGGACCGAAGCAGAAGTCCAAAGAAATCCAAAGACAAAGAAAAATCTAAGTACAGATGAGCAGGGGAGAGCTGGAAGGGACTGGCTAGCAGGTCTGCTCCTGCCTGACGTGGAGCACTCACAGATGAACCCATCCTGCCCACACAGCTAACTCTGTGTGCTTCCATGTTAACTGATGGTGTGGGGCGCTGGAAGAGAATGGGGACTTTTTTTGTGTATAGTTTTTTATACAAATGTTGTTATGCATACATGGTAATGTTCATATTTAACATCTTTCATATTTTCAGACTTTTTTAAGTGAAGCATTTCATACCACAGAAACCCATCAACTTGTATATAAGACATAAAACGTAGTAAATGGAAGTGTTTGTGTACCTGGCCACAGCATAAGAGATAAAAGTGCTATGGTCGGTCCATATATCCCCTTTCCCTCCAGGAATTATCAGTCTGAGTTCTGTTTGCCCTATTGTTAATTTTGTATGTTTTTGAATTTTATATGAATCGCACAGTGTATGCTTACTTCTCTGACTTTTTTTTTTTAAGAATGGATTCATTCTTGTCAGGCAGTTGTGAATACAGCGCAGTTGCTCAGTTGCTCTGCTACTGAGCTTTGGGCTGTGTGTTGTTTTTGCTATCTAAGCAGTGCCACTGAACATTTTCACCTAGGCGTGGTACTGTCTAGCCATATGCTTTGAGTTTTCAATGCATATATAGTTATGGTTGCTGTAATTTACCTGGTATGCAGATTGTGTGGGGGCAGGGGTAGCCATGAGAGTATCATTTCATCATACAACTTAGATGGATGTTGCTCCATTATTGTACATATTCTTGACCACCAATAGAAGAGGCTTAAGTACACGAGAAGCTAGCAGCCTGGCTGGGGAGATGGCCCAGTTGGTACAGTGCTTCTTCACAAGCATAGGACTGAGCTCGGGTCCTCAGCACCAATACCCAGGCATGCTAGTGTGTGCTAATAATCCTAGCACTGGAGAGGCAGGAGCGGGGGAAGCTCCAGCGCTGAGAAATCTTTTCTCAAAAACTGTGATGGAGAGTGATTGAGGAAGACACCCGACATGGACCTCTCACCTCCACATACCTCTGCAAACTTGTGCGCACATGCATGCAGAGATGAGCAGACGGCAGTCCTGGATAGAGAACTGTAAGTGTTGCTCGCCCAGATGGTTCTCAGATGTGGTCTGGAAGAATGAACAGGAGACAAGCTGGGAGCAGTAAGAAGTCACCTTCAGACAACTGAGGCCTGACTTAACAGCTCTGCAATATTGGAATGGTAAAAAGATATGCACCAAGCATTTCAAGGAAAAATACCCTTGTTTGCAAGTTTATAAGAAGCTGTTTTATATTTCCTATGTATTTGACAGTAATTTTATATTCTTTATGGGTATGCAATATGCTTTGATAAATGTTCATATTCTGTAACAAGTAAATCCATTTATAAATATCTGTCAACTCACTGTTTTCTTTCTTTTGTCTAAAGTCTACATTGAGGCATTTTCAAATCTATTAGTTATTATTATTAACTGTAGTTTGGACTCAGTGCAGTATTTCCCAGACATTTCTTCCTTCCACCTAGTAAAAAACATATCTTTTGACCCAAACCTCCTCTGTTCCTTATCACTATACCCTAGGACAGTAGTGCTCATCCTTCCTAATGCTGCAGCCCTTTAGTTCCTCATGTTGTGGTGACCCCCAACCATAAAATTATTTTATTACCACTTCATAGCTGGAAGTTTGCTGCTGTTATGAATCATAATATAATATTCATGTTTTTCAATGGTCTTAGGCGACCCCGTGAAACAGTCATTTGACTCCCAAAGGGGTCATGCCCCACAGATTGAGAACCACTGTCCTGGGGTCTGACAACCATTTAATTCTTGAGTTTGACTTTATAGACTCCCCTCCCATAAGAGTGAGGCCACACGGAATTTATGTTTCTGGGCCTGGCTTACATAACTCAGCATTAATGTCTTCCAGGTTCGTCCATGTTACTGCAAATGAGTTTCCTTCATAAAGGATAACTAGTATCCTATTGCGTATAGCATGTTTTCTCTATGTTCCATGGATAGCCAAGTGGCTCTATTCTATGTCTGAACTGTTGTAATCAGTGTGGCAGTGAGCTGAGAGCACAGACAGCCTTTGAACATGCCAAGTTAAACCCATTAGATTGCTGGATTATATGGTACTATCTTCCAGGTCCCCCCCTCCCCCAATATCTCTACTGTTTTCCATATTAGCTATAGTAATTCACATTCCCAAATTTAATATATGAGGATTTCTTTTGAGATGCTGTGGTTTTCACCAGGTGATATTCCCCCATTTATTTATTTTGTATTTTATTTTGTTTTGTTTTATTTTAGAGACATGGGTCATTTGTAACCCAACCAGGCCTGAAACTCACTGTGTAGGTGAGTATGACTTTGAGCTGCTTTTTTTCTTTTTTTAAATTTTTTATTAATTTATTCTTGTAACATCTCAATGGTTATCCCATCCCTTGTATCCTCCCATTCCCTCCCTCCCATTTTCCCCTTATTTCCCCCTCCCCCCCATGACTGTTCCTGAGGGGGATTTTCCTCCCCCTGTATATGCTCATAGGGTATCAAGTCTCTTCTTGGTAACCTGCTGTCCTTCCTCTGAGTGCCACCAGGTCCCCTCCAGGGGACATGGTCAAATATGAGACACCAGAGTTCGTGTGAAAGTCATACCCCACTCTCCACTCAACTGTGGAGAATGTTCTGACCATTGGCTAGATCTGGGTAGGGGTTTGAAGTTTACTGCCTGTATTGTCCTTGGCTGGTGCCTTAGTATGAGCGGGACCCCTGGGCCCAAATCTGCCTATCATAATGTTCTACTTGTAGGTTTCTAGGACACTCTGGATCTTTCTACTTTGCTCTTCTCCCATGTGTCTCTCATCTAGAGTCCCAATAGGATGTCCTCCCCTCGACTTTGAGCTTCTTGATCCTCCTGCCCCAATCTCTGGAGAGCTGGGATTATAAATGTGAACCATCATGCCCCATTTATGTGGTATTGAGGAGTAATGGCTTCATGTGTGCTAGGCAAGGCCACTGCCAACTGAGCCCTAGTCCCAGCTACTTCACCGGGTGACTCTTGTTTTTGAGATTATGTAGTCTTGCTTGGCCTGGGACTCACTATGCAGACCCTTGGCCTTGAACTCATGAAGATCTGCCTGGCTCTGCCTCCTGAATGCTAGGATTAAGGGTGTGCACCACTGTGCACAGCCTCACCAGGTGACTTTAATTATGATGTTTAATCATAGCATTTGCGATGTGCCCTGATTAGATTCAGGGCAGGCTTGGATTCTGTTATTACTACTACTTTACATCTAAGTAATGTGGCCCATAGTTCCTGTCGCAGACTTGGCTTCTGTAGGTTTACTTTTTTTTCCTTCAATGCTGGCATTGAACAGAAGACCTTATGCATGCTGAGAACTTTCTACAGAAACACTACAGTGGGTGGAACCAGTCTTTGGTGATATTTTCCATTGACTTTTGAAAAAAAAATTGAGCTGCAAGTACATTTTATGTTAAAATAGTTACTTGGAACCCCAAAATGCTCATTAATATAACTTTACTTTAAGCTTTTAACTTAATCTTCTACCAGTTGAATTTTCAAAGATGTTGGCCAGAACTTTAATAACTCTTTAGTAAGCTGGGTGAGAACCTTCATGTTATTTGAAAGATTGTACCAATTAACGTTTCGGTTAATGGAAATTTAATCTTAAGTTTGACATTTCATACCCTTGAGGGTTGAGTCACAAAGAATACATAACAGATAGTAAAATCGAAATCTCAGAAGCTTTACCTTTCAGTGGCTGTTGCTAGGTGACCGTGCTTTGATGGGAAATTTGAGAGAAGCTTGTGTTTCCTGTTAGATGAGCATGTGGAGATCCCCCTTCATTTTCAGAATGTTTTAAAGCAAGTAACATCAGTCACTCTTGCTGGTGGAGTGCTCTCTAGTCTACTTGTTTTACCCACCCAGGGCTGGGAAACATGAATGGTGCCGAGAATTAGCAATTTTATGTTTTGCCTCTGCTCCCTCCTTATTCACTGACTCTGCAGATGGATGGGTGAACTGTTGAGTGTTTTCACTGTGCACCTTAAAAATGATATAGCTTAAGGCTGTCAAAGACACGCGTCACCAAGCCTGAATTTGACCCCTGCCTCCTACATGTTGTCCATTGATGTCCACAACCACACTGGCACATGAGTAACCAACTAGACACAGCACACAATAAATATATGTAATGGTTTGTTTTGTTTGAGACAGGGTTTCCTGGCTATCCTGGAAACTCACTCTGTAGACCAGGCTGGCCTCGAACTCACAGAGATCTGCCTGCCTCTGCCTCCTGAGTGCTGGGATTAAAGGCATACGCCACCACTGCCACCCATCCAATTTAATAGTTTTTTTTTTTTTTTTTTTTTTTTTAACCTGTGTTGGTGGTAATTACCTTGTCTGGATTGCTGGGACGCTGACACACAGGGACGATTTCACACACAGTAACATACTAGCAAGAGTTTGTATAAAAACAGAAGTTAGAAGATGCCGCTAGAGTTCTGGAACAGGACCACAGTGACCCCTGGTTCCTGAAAACAGTTTTGCTTTGTACTGTTTGCTTTGTGTGGTGGAGGGGCTTGGGTTTCCAGTCAGGAAGGTTGAGTCAGAAGCAAAGGCCTGTGCCTATCATAGGAGCAGAAAGTTAAGGAAGCACGGGGTGATGGGATGACCAAAGCAGAGGGTTGTGAAGAGAAAGGAGAGCCAAAGGGCAGGAGGGAGTGGGCAATGCAAAGCCAGGAAGCCTGCATTTGATTTGCAGGCAGTAGAAAATACGACCATGTTCTTAAGGAAGGAAGAGACACAATATAGCTGGGGAAATGGGAGCTGGATATAGATTCTGCAACAGGTTGGTAGGTACCACAGCCCTCATGACTTTGAATGTAATTCACTCCATATCTGTGCCACATACAACCCCAAACCAGATTTAATTCACATATCCTTCCCTGGGGAAGTGCTACATAAGCAAGGGCCTACGATCTCTGCTACATAATCACTTATTGCAGAGAACCGTTCGTGTGTCTGGAATAGCTACAGATGGGTAAAATTTCTTTGATACTGTGGGAGCAGAATCAGTGGAGCCACCTCTCCTACAGTCTTGGGGACAGTCACGCTGTCCAACTCATGTGGATACGTAGGACATGCCTTGCTTGCTGTTGCTGTAAGATCATCGGATGGCAGGAGATATTTTCAACTTCATAAAGGAAGCCTCACTATTACATTGATAATCACTACTCACAGAGCGAAAGCACACATTCATAGCCTTTCCCCCTCACATGCTTACTGGAGATAATGCTAGACTTCACCGTGAAACTTGCTGGGTTTGAGAGCCTCTGTTAAGTCTTGTGCTTACTGCACAGCCTCTAGGTGAGTGGATGCAGCTGATGCTCCAACACACTAGCCGTAGGCGCTAAAGCTTCAGGCACTGGGGTCACGCTACAGGTCAGCTGCTGTCTTCCCATCATGCAGTGGGAGCTACTCTGAGGTGAGTAAATGCGATGGGATGCTCTCTGGGGAGCCGAAGGGTGTATTCACTTCCTAGAGCTACCAGACATAGCACATGGCCACAAGCCAGATGACTTAAAAGAACAGAAACTTACTCTCTTAGTCCTGTAAACTGTAAGTCCTAATTTAAGGTATAGTCAGGGCCATGCTCCCTTGAAGGTGCTAATAATCCTTGCTGCTTGCTAGCTTCTGGTGTGTTCCTTGCTTTACAGCTCCATCACTTTAAGCTTAGTCTCTGTCTTCACACAGCCTTTACCCTGCATCTCTGGGTCTGAGTCTTACCCTTTTCTTATAAAGATGCTGCCCATTCCATTCAGGGCCCACTCAAGACTGTACAACTGCATCTTACCTAGGTGATTTCTACAGAAAATATTTCCAAATAAAGTTATGTTCACAGATACAGGAAGTTAGAATCTGTACGTGTCTTGGGACAGGGTAGGGGTGGGAGCATGGTAATTTGGGACCTTTCTTGTGAGGTGAGATAGTGTGAGCTCAAGGCAAGCTTCTGTAGCGTTTTGGCCCAAGGCCAGCAGAGGGTGCTGGATTGAGCCTCGGAACCTACGTTTCCAAACATGGTGGCCAGCGTTCATATGTGATCGCTTATAAGGCAACGTCATTGGCCTAGGTTTCCAGAGATTCGTGTAGCATGTGCAGCATCCCGTATTGTTCTCTGTGCTCATCTCAGTCCCTCTGTTCGTTACCTATAGCCCTGTGTCTTTGTGTTCATAGCATCTCTTCCTAGGAGTGTATGGAGTACTAGCATGGACCACCTCACATTGCCCTTGGCCCTCCGAAAAACCTAAGAATCTCTCTGGATTCTAGGGTAGGCAGGTCTTCCTGAGTCAACAGTGGTCTGTTCAAGCTCTGTGTTACTCCAGCTGTAGATATGTTTTCCCAGTGTTAACTTATTTGCGTTACAGTCTCATGAGGAGAATGCCTACAGAACCGAACAAGGCAGGCCTGGGAACTCTGGGTACACCAGGCATTGTATAGGGCAGTGGCTCTCAACCTTCCTAATGCTGTTTAATACAGTTCCTCATGTTGTGGTGACCCCCAACCATAAAATTATTTCCATTGCTACTTCATAACTGTAATTCTGCTACTTTTATAAATCACGATGTAAATATCTGATATGAAGGATATCTTATATGTGACCCCCATGAAAAGGTTGTTTGACTCCCAAAGGGGTCGAGACCCACAGGTTGAGAACCACTGGTACAGCAGGACAGGAAATTCAGTAGCTGAGATTTTACGACAAAAAGAGGAAGCTAGAGAGCACCCTGGAGGACCATTGCTTCTGTCCCATGTTCCTCACAAGGCCTGCAGTGGAAGACTAGGGTTTGTCCACATAAGATCTGTCCAATAGCCCCGCCCTGGAAGAGGCAATCAGCCTTCTCAAGCTGTGGGGTCAGGATGGCCTGGAAATGAACATTGTTTTTCTTTTTAAACCTTAACCAAACAGCCTGTGTGTGGCAGTACATGGTAATAATTGAGTTAGTTTTTCTTTTATTTACTTTATATGTTATACATGTTTTGTATGTATGTATGAATGTATGTTTGTATGTACAAACACATATTCAGAAAAGAACATCAGATCTCCTGAAGCTGAACTTACAGACATTTGTGAGCTGCCATACATGTGGTAGGAACTGAACCCTGGTCATCTGCAAGAGCAACAGGTTCTCTAAATAGCTCAGCCATCTCTCCAGCCCCTCGGTCTGTGTATGGTGAATGCACACACTCCAACTGTTGATGGGAGGGTGGGTTTGCTAGTCTCTGCAGTGCTGTTTTGTCTCAGTACCTAGCCTTATCTGACCTAGAACTCTCTGTAGACCTACTACCCTCTACCTTGCAGAACGTCTCCTTCCTACTTCTGCCTTCTGAGTGTTGGGATTAAAGGTGTGTTCCAAAACACCCTGTTTGTCTCTGTAATTTGTCAGTGTCTTCTGAGTGCTAGGCTTTGCCACAGCTGGCTATAGTAATCCTATCTCCATTAAAGATTATGCTTAAGCCATGGTGGCCTAGGGGCTTAGGATGATGAGACAGGGAGGGGAGCTTAAAAATCAAACCAGGGCTGCTGATGTTACTGCCACTGAAAGTGATGGAAGCACATATCTGTAATCTCAGCACTGGAACGGGAGATGGGAGGCAGAGACAGGAGGAAATAGGCTAAAATTGCTGGCCAGTATCCTGGAGTATACAGTAAATAGCAGAAACAACAAAAAGGATCAGCAAGGTGGAAGGAAAGAATGAACGCCAAAAGTTATCCTCTGACCTCCACACATGGCATAGTGCTGTGTGCGTGCACACACACACACGTAAATGGTAATATACTCAGGGTTGGGGCACAAATATCATAAGCTCAAAGCTAGTCTAAGATATATAGGGAAACTTTCAATCTGTCACAGTCACAAACTTTTCATTCGGGAGCAGAGGCCTGCCTGAGCTTTGGTCCTCGAACCACATACACACAAAAGGAATGGATGAACTTAGAGTCAAAATGATAATAGCCACTGACTGAACACTTAACATAGACCAGATGATGTTATACACACATGTGCTTATTTTTAAAGCATGTTTTTAAAAAAAGATTTATTTATTTACTATATCTACAATGTTTCACCTGCATGTCAGAAGAAGGC
This sequence comes from Acomys russatus, assembly GCF_903995435.1. Taxonomy (NCBI): domain Eukaryota; kingdom Metazoa; phylum Chordata; class Mammalia; order Rodentia; family Muridae; genus Acomys; species Acomys russatus. The sequence goes on along the minus strand of NC_067157.1, from coordinate 44,564,175 downwards.
ACCAGATCTTAGGATAGATGGTTATGAGCCACCATGTGGTTGCTGGGAATTGAACTCAGAACCTTTGGAAGAACAACCAGTGCTCTTAACCTCTGAGCCATCTCTCCAGCCCCTTAAGGCATGTTTTAACCGTGCTGTATTGTGCAGCTCCGAGGATTGAGCCGGGGGGGGGGGGGGGGCGGGGGGGGGGCTTTGCACAGTTAGGCTAGCACTCTACCACTGAGCTGCAGCCCAGCACTACATGTGCTAACTTATTCTCACACTCATCTTGGATGGTAAGCTTATCACTCCATTTACATAGAAGGAAACTGAAGCACAGATGTTCATTGTCTTGAGACTACACAGATGATAAATGGCAGAGTGGTCTGCCTGGCTTCAAGTTCATCACACCAAGCTACAAAAAGTAAGCCAGGTTCCTCCCCAGCAAGCTCATCAAAACAAACTTCAGATTAGATTACAGTTAAAAGTTAAGACTTTTTAATTTTTTGTTATTTAAATAGGTTTAAATAATAAAAACAGGGCCAGTGAGATGGCTCAGCTGGGAAAGGTGGCTGCTGCTGTGCCTCACATCTGAGTGAACTCAAACCCTGAGACCCACACAGGCAGGAGAAAACAGTTCTTGCAAGTCTTCTGACTTCCACACATGTTACTCTGGCATGAATGTATACACAGACACACACACACACACACACACACACACACACACACACACACACACAAATGTAGTGAAGAGTACTGTTTGAGAAAAAATGTCTTTTCAATCCCAGAATAGAGAAAAACTTTTAAAACAAACAAACAAACAAAAACCAAGAAGATTAAAACAGTGTAGATTATGAAGGAAAAGCCAATACATTTATTGGAAAATAAATGCCTATAGACCTCAAAACAGTATTAACCGAGTTAAAGGTTACATATAAAGATGATCAGATACTTATGGCATACACATGCCATACAAAGCCTCAATATATGAAAAATAATACAAACCAAAAGGAAGGAGGACAATATAGGAAGATGGATCATGTGCTGGCAACCCGCCTCCCCCACTCCCCCTTCCCCACCCCTGCCCAACCTTGAAATGCTCTTGTAGCTCCTAGCTGCCAGGGAACAAAAGCTGAAATGGCCTTCGCCAACACTTCTTCCCATATGGGTTTGGCATAAAGCAGGCTGGCTTGGAAACCCTGATGTTGGCAGGATTTGGAGCCTGGGGACTCCCACCTGTCTCTGGTGAACACATTAATGGAACGGCTGAGGACAGGCCTTTCTGGCCAAGCCTATGCATGACCTTGTCCCCACTGCACTAGGCAGTTTTAGCTCCCTCAGGAAACATCATCTAAGGCTGGCGTCCACTGGTACTGTGTATGGAAGGAAGCAGGCCCTTGAGCGTCCCTGACTTCCAGGCCTCTGGGTGTGTGCTACCTTCCCTCTGCGGTGAGGGTTTATCCACACAGGCCTACGCCCTATGGGACCACTTCCTGATGGCACAGACCTCAGTGTTACCAAAAGGCAGGGAGTAGGCAGAAAGCAGCCTTTGGGTGGATCAGGCAGAAGAGGAAAAGGAAAGAGGCTTGCTCAGGACTCAGCACTAGCATTTGTAGGGTGTAGCCCTGTGTTTAATGAAGATGGCAGTCCCCTCTTCTTTTTCTTTTCGAGTTGATTGATTTTTGCGGGGTTGGAGATGGAGTCCAAGGACTCTTTACATACAGGCTGCTGCTTTTTCCTCTCCTCCCCTAGGTAGACCTCAGTTTGGAGTGAGTGACACAGTAATCATTTCTCCTTCTAGTGGGAAACAAGTCACCTAAACAGGTTTGACTTCTTTCCCACGCCCAGTTGTGGCAGCTGAAACATGCCCCTGTGGGTGAACCCAGCCCAGCTTTCTCTAGATCAAATACTGTAAAGGGACCATATGGTAGTTCTCTCAACAAAGACAGCTGAGTATCTAGTTTCCAGCCAAAATGTTGTCTCCAGGAATTAAGGCACTGAAGTCTTTCGAGTCCCACCAAACACAGTCTAGTCCAACAATTGAACAGACACCATCTGTTCTGTTCTTTTTTTTTTTTTTTTTTTCAAGACAGGCTTTCATTTTGTAGCCTTGGTTGTCCTGGAACTTGCTCTGTAAATCAGGCTGGCCTTGAACTCAGAGATCTGCCTCCCAAATACTGGGATTAAAGGTGTGTGCCACCACCATCACCAGGCTGACACTATCATTTTGTACATGTATGTATGTGTGTGTGTGTGCATCTATGTGTGAAAGTGTGCACATGTGTGGAGGAGGTCACTTCCAGGTGCTGTCTGCTCAAAATGTTTACAACTTATTGTGTGCACATATGTGTATGTATATGCATATGTATGTATGCATGGATGGATATGGATACACACGTGGCACAGTGAATGTGGAGGCCAGAGGACAATTTGAGGGAGCCAGGTCTCTCTTTCCATTATGTTAGTCCTGGGGATAGAACCCAAGTCACCAGACTTGGCAGGAAGTACCTTTATCTCCTGACCCATCTCGCCACCCACAACCGTCCTTTTTGAGAAATATTCTGACACTTCTCACTTTGCCCCATCCTCTTCAGAAGTGCTCTTGACCCAGGGATGGGCACAAATCAGAATTATGTTTGTTTGTTTTCCAAGACAAGGTTCTTTTGTGTAGCCTTGACTGTCCTGGAACTTGCCCCTGTAAACCAGGCTGGCCTCAAACTCAGAGATCTCCCTGCTTCTACCTCCTGGGGGCTGGGATTAAAGGCATGTGCCACAACCTCCAGACCCAGAATTCCTTTTAAAATGTCTATTACATCTATGTATGTATGTATGTACGTATGTATGTGCACTGTGCCAGTGTGTGTCGATGTCAGAGGACAGCTTGCAGGAATGGATTCTCTCCTTCCACATGTGGATCCTAGGAATCAAACTCAGATTATCAGAATCGGCCACAGGTGCCTTTACCTGCTGAGCTATTTCAATGGCCCACAAATCAAGATTTTTATATCCCACATCCTAGGTCCATCTTGATACCCTTCCCAGAGCTTCTATGACCTGTTTTTGTTGAGTTCAAGGCCAGCCTAGGCCTGGCAAGTTCAAGGACAACCTAGACTACATACAGAAAGTATGTCTCAAAAACCATCAAGAAAGGGCTAGAGAGACGACTCAGTGGGTTAGAGGGTTTGCGGTGCAAGCAGGAGGACCTGAGTTCTCATCTCTACTGCCCAGGTGATGCCGCCTCAGAACCAAGCCCTATGTCCTTTCAGCTTGACTCCCTGGCTGTATCCTTGAGCAAGTCACCATCGAGGATGTCACCTGGTAGAAGATGGGCTGCAGTACAGTTTGCTTGCCTTGCTGTGAAACACCCACAGAGTTAGGAAACAGAATTCTGAGTCTGCTCTCTGTACTCTCTCTCTCTCTCTGTATAGTGGCAGAATGCTGTGCACCAACCCCCTTTCTCAAAGGAATTCATTGCTCGATGGGACTTCTGGCTTTGGGTACGAAGGGCAGAACCCTTCTCCAAGCCTAAGTTCCACCACGTACAGCTTGTTGTGGTCTCTGTTCTCTCCCTTGTGGTAACACTTCTCTCTTGCGGGCTGTGGTCTTCTTTAGCTGAGCATCAACTTCCCCCTAGGAGCATCGTCAAGCAGATGGGCTTCCCAGACACCAGGAGGTAGCCTTCACCAGACACACAGGAACTTAGCAGCTGCCCTCATGCTCAGATTCCCAATGCTGTTTCTCTTGGACTCCTGGCTCTCCTGGAACGTGGCTCCTGCTGTACTCCTCAAGAGAGTTTGTTTTGCGTGGTTGCTGTACTTTGGTCCTCCTCTGACTGGGGCGGAGGCACTAACTTCCTACCTCCGACTGCTCTCTTCCTTTTCTTCTTAACACAAAGTTTTAAGTACCTTTTGTAGCTGAACGTGACTTGCGACTTGACTTGTGCAGGAAGTGGAGGCCAGGCATGGATCTGCTTCTAGCAGGGGTGTGGCCTGCGCTATCTGCCCTCCTCTGACTCCAGGAACTCCTGAGGGACTGAGCACTCCCTAGCTGGAGAGAGAGAGAGAGAGAGAGAGAGAGAGAGAGAGAGAGAGAGAGAGAGAGAGAGAGATAGAGAGAGAGAGGGGGGGGGCCAATGTGAAGGCTCAGACAGCTGGGCAGTGCCCGCTCTGAACAGCGGAGGGACACACCCAGCTGGTGAGTGCTTGTGCCCTGCTATCAGTGAACGTGGCAGGCACAGGGCAGACTTCAGGCAAGGGCACGGGAGGAGGGCGTGTTAGAGGGCTGTGTGCAAATGAAGACTACCTTGAACCCTCTGGCTTCTCACACCTGAAAATCTTTTAGGTGTTCAATTTACGGAAATACGGTAAGCATCTTTAGCTGCCTATGGACACAGTGTCTGCTGAATTTTAGCAAGGATTCTTGTGTGTGTGTGTGTGTGTGTGTGTGTGTGTGTGTGTGTGTGTGTGTGTGTGTGCTTGGTCTTCCCAGGTGAAGTAAAAGTTATGTCTGTGGGCTTTGTAGAAAGTTGATTGCGGTGGAGTCAGGAGTGGAGATTGCTTTACACTCGCTCTCCGGGCTGACAGAAGTGTCTACTGGTCTAGACTTTGGTTCGTTGGTGTCTATTTTCCTGGATGAAGGTAGATCAGGAGCCTTGGCAGCAGGCTCAGGGCGGATGAAGAGATTGACTTGTCTTAACCTGATTTGGCTGATTCCTTGTAGCACTAGAAACCTGAGCTTTGTCACCCAAGATTGGGGAGTTTTCTCCCAGCCCAGCTGATGTTATGATGGAGTGACCGAACTGGCACATGGGTAGGGCTGTGTATGGATCATAGCTGTAAATGCTTCAAGTGTACCTAGAAGCTACCTATAGGGTCAGAGAGGGGGTACTGAGGAGAAAATAAAAGTCCAGGCCAGCACACTCATGTTCATAGCAGTTTGAGTGACACTTGCCAAGAGACAGAAGCAGCCAGTGTAGACTGTAGCTGGGAGAATAAACAAACAGAGCATGTGGAATATACCCCAGGCAGATGACTATTCTGCCTCAAAAAGAAAGGACATTCTGATACATAGCAGAACATGGGAGGACCTTGAGTGACTGATGCTAAGTGAAACAAATGGTGCCAGAAGGACACGTGTTGCGTGACTCCCCTCAAGTGAGACATCCTGAGATGGCCAGGTTCAAGTTCAGAGAGGTGATGGAAAGATGGCTACTAGCTGGGGCAGGGAGGATGACTTTCTCAGGATGAAGGGTTCTAGAGATAGGTGCGGTAGGCAGGTATCTAGCCCATGAACGTCTCATCTATACACAACTGTGAACTTAGAGGTGGTCAAAATGGGGCCTTGTGCATGCCAGGCAAACACCCCACCACTAAGCTACAGGCCCAGCCCGTTTTTGTTTTTGTTCATAAGTACAAATTCTCTTTTAAAAGCCAGAGGTTAGCAGGCAAAAAAAAAAAAAGTCAGTTCTGTGGGATGAAATCTTAGATTCTCTGGGACTTCCTCAAACTCTAACTGACAAAAACAAAACAAATCTGGCAGCCAGCTCCACCAAGGGCTGGAAATCTGTGCTGCCCCACCCACATTCATGTAGCTGCTGAGAAGTGGGAGCCGGGGTGACATTCACCTCAACGTTGCAACTGACTTCAAGTGCTGAATGAGCAATTTGGGGTTCAGTGCTGTGGGTATACCCTGCAGGGGGCCACTGGAGGGTCCTCTCTGGTTTGGGCCACAATCCCACCCTGGTCTCCCATGTCATAGCTCTCTGGCCCCCTCGGCAAGTCACTAAGGGCTCGTCCCCTAAGTTTCCTCACAGAAGCCGTCCAGTGAGGAACAGGTTAGCATCTTCCACTTTGAAAGGATAGGACGTTGGAGCTTCCATGGTGTAGGGGGCAGTGCTGTGCATGTGGTGGAGGGTGGGGTGCTGCTGTGTCTCTGGTAGCTTTATTCCTTCCCCTTCAGTCTCTCTTCAATTTCCCCAGAGGCTCTTCCAGGCAGAGGTTTCAAGCCTTTAGCTTGAGGAATCTTCAAATCTGCGTTTCATTGCTTCTTGAAGAGATCTCCCCACAGGGCAGTTTGCCTCCACTATTAGTCCTGAGGAAGGAGGGGTTGGGATGATGGCCATCGCGAGCGGTCATGATGAAATCTGTGAGATTTTGTTATTAATCTTCTGGGCTACTTGTGACTTCCAGTCAAGACTGAGGAAGAAAACTGAGACGAAGCTGTTCAAGACTCCCAGGTTTTAAAAATAGCAAGGTCACACTCAAAGCAGCTGAGAGCTAGCAGCAGGGAGGCTCCGGAGAACAGGCCCCTACCCTTGCTTCCTCCCCTATTTAGAAGTCATTTGTTTTAAAAGGAACTAAAGTCACTGTTGAGGTCCCAAAGGGGAATTACATTCTGAAGTAGGTGAATTTTCATTTAGTTTTGTGTAAAAACAGCTGTCTTGTGGCACACATGCCTTTTGAAGGTCTTCTCAGAATAAGGCTCTGTGGTGATGACATGTTGACCCCATGGAAAGAAACAGAGAAGGAAGGCCCTCAGGTGTGCTCACCCCATGGGGCACAAGTCTTTTTGCTTTAGGTGTTCGTGTTTTTGTCCCACTTGGCAGCAGTTACACACTAAACAGGGAACTCTTCGCAGACATGTTTCTCTGAGACGGAAGCAAAGCCACCTAGTTGAAAATTTCATTTTTCCATTTCTGCAGCGGAAAAGTGCTACCTCTGTGCTGAGCATGTGACTCAAAATAACAAGTTTAGGTTTTTTTCTGGAACTTACTGATGGGAGCTCTCTGCCACTCACTAGTTATATAGCCTCAGTTTCCTCAGCCCTCAAGAGGGAACTGCACACATCTAGGCAGTTTTCCCGCCAAGAGAAACAGGAAGCTTAAGTAAGCGTTCATAAAAATGATATAGAAATGTGAAAAGCCATAGTGGGAGCCTTTGCGTGTTTCCACCTTCTGTCGCTACATTCTGTTCTTCCCTTCTCTCTGAAGTAAGTGTGGAGATGCTAGAGCACCGAGGGGTGGAGTGCGCATGGGGCGTCGAACTTTGGAAGCTTCTAGAAAATGTAAGAGTAAGCTTAGTCTGTGAAGGGAGCAGATGATCCAGGTAGGGGAGGAACCTTATGAGTTAGTGAGTGACCTCCCTGTCCCCCCCCAACCCCCACACCGCCCCAGCCCACTCCCTGCCACCAGTGCGAGGTGACTTGTTAGACTTGTCAGTGTCCTTTTCCTGTGTGAAGTTTGGTCCAAAGTTGGACCCTAGGCCTGGGTCCTGAGCTAGAAGGCCTGCTCACTTGACACAGAGAGGTGGGGTTAAGTGAGAGACATGCAGTGAAGAGGTAGGCGGTAGACCAGGGCTGACAGTGAGGCCCTGACGCCCATGCGGATGAGTTTTGTGAAGGATGGAGAAGTGTGAGCCTCTGCAGAAACACTGAGCCTTCGTGTTAGTGCTATTGGGTGAGGCGGGACAAAATGTAGGCTGAAACCCTGGTGTCCTCTCAAGTCATCGGACTTGGTGGGGAGTGCCTTTACCTGCTGAGCCTGGACTATGCCTCCATAGCTCTCAAAAGGAGATAAGCCACTCCTCACCTGTACCTTGAAAGCACAGTTTTCTTTTTCTTTCTTTAAAATATATATTTTAGAGCTATTCATTTTATGTGTATGAGTGTTTTGCTTGCATGTATGTATGTACACCTAGTGTGTGCCTGGTCCCCTTAGGGCCCAGAAGATGGCATCAGATTGCCTGGAACTGGACTTACAGATGGTCGTAAGCCACCATGTGACTGCTGGGAACCCAACTCAGGTATTTTGCAAAGACAGCAAGTGCTCATGACTATTTATTGAACTATCTCTCCAGCTCCTAAAAACACATTTTTCTAGTCAAAACAATTGTTCTGGGCTAGTGAGATGGCTCAGCAAGTGAGGGCACATGCTGCCAAGCCTGACAGCCACAGTTCCATGCCCAGGACCTGCACTGGTGGAAGGAGAGAAGACAGTCTTCCAAGTTGTCCTCTGCCACTGAGCACTCTGGCACACAGCACATGCACATGCATGCGCACATGCGCGCGCGCGCGCGCACACACACACACACTCAGATGTAAACAAACAAAAAGCCAAACCCCAAAGCAGCCGACTGTGCTTATTTTGGATTTATGACTTCTCACTTTCATCTTCTGATCTGTTTTCCAGAGTAGGTTATGAGCAGGTTGACGTTAGGTTGTATTTTGTTCCGGTTCGTGTCTGAGGCTGTATTTGAAATGCTCTGCTCCTGGCAGGCTCTGGCCTTGCTAGTCCCATCCCTGTCTCTGCCCTGGAAGGACAGGTCTGCAGAAGCACGTGAAGTCAAAGTGGGGGCCAGGATCAGAAGCTGACGAATCCATAGCATTGAGAAAGGGGAGGTAGGGTGAAAGGAGGATGTGTGAGAATCTTCAGCGCACAGGATGTGTAACAGTGAAAAGTAAAGGACAGTTACATTGGTATCATTTGGCATTTGGTTAGCTCCAAAGAACACCGTCCATTCATTCATTCATTCATTCATTCATTCATTCATCATCAAGTCTGATGCTGGGCGTACAGTGGCCAGGTCTCAGAAAACTGGCTGGAAAAAATGTTCAAGATGTGTTAGAAAGGCAAACCGCCCAGGTGCTGACCAACAACACACACTGCACAGCATCACGCATGCAAACATCAGCCAGAGACGACCCTAAGACCGTATTTGTGTGTACCTGTTAGTATGCAGATAGGTGCACAGAGAAAGCACTGGTGACTTGCAGACATACGGCCAGTGCAAGATGCAATGGAGGTGTAAGCTGTGTATTATACCTTCCTTCTGCTTGAATCTTTCACAATTATTATGTCACTATTATCTCTACATCTTAAATCATGTTTTTGAATGTTGTCAATTTTCTCTGATTAGCAGAGAGACCCAGTGTGTCCTGAAGATTGCCGTTTTCCCCTTCCAAAAACAACTGTCATGCACAGCCCCTTCCTTGTCATCCACACGCACACACAGAGGCCATGCTAGTGTCCCCAGAGGAAGAGCCAAATTTGAGTTAGGACCATTTAGTTCTCAAGATGCTGGGTGATCCGAATGTAAATTGAACCAGAGTGCAGAGTTGGATTCCTGGGTAGCTCTGCCTTTCCGGGAGAGGCCCTCTTCTGTGATCGTTCTCCCTGGATTAGCCAGCAGCCTATCTGCCTGTCAGGACTGCTACAACCATCTTGGCAAATGAACGCCAACACAACTGACCGTCATTGTGTTCTAGAGGCTGCAAGACCAAAGAGTCAATTATTCTGGTTCCTTCCCAGGCCTCACTCCATAGCCTGCTCACAACCACAGCAGCCGCGTCACCCTCCTAAGGTCATCTCTTTCTCTGTGTCTGGGTCGAAAGTGCCTTGTCTTCTCTTATAGAAGAGCTCTTAGCCAGGCGTGGTGGCACACGCCTTTAATCCCAGCACTCGGGAGGCAGGCGGAGCGCTGTGAGTTCGAGGCCAGCCTGGTCTACAAAGCGAGCCCAGGACGGCCAAGGCTACATAGAGAAACCCTGTCTCGAAAAACCAAAAAAAAAAAAAAAAAAGCTGTTGTCCTCAGGTTAAAGGTTTGTCCTCAAGGACCTGATTTGAAAGGTCCCATCTTCAAATACAGTGACACCCTGAGAGCTTGGTGCTGATCACTTCAGGACAGAAATTTCGGTGGATGCCATCTTGTTCCTGACAGGGTCTCTAAAAAGGTTTCCCTGGCTTGGTGCCACCTTGGGCCCTGGCTAGTGTTCCCTGCACAGGCCCATTGGAACAAAAGCCTCAGGGAGCACAGTAGTAAAATAGGTGTGATTGCATCTGTGGCACGAGAGTCACACCAAGCAACTGAAAATCCCCAAAGGGACCAGGCCTGACATGATTTCCTGACAGATAATGCCAGGAGGGAGGAGCACACATAGCATGCCCTCCTCACCCAGTGGTCTGGCTGCCAGGCTGCTCAGCAAACACCTGACTACTGCTTTTTCTTTGTAGTTCATGTCTTTGTGGCTCTGCCAGGAGGAAGCCCGGGGAAGGTGCCACGCCAGGCCACGGTTAGCACAATATGGAGCGTCGGAGCAAGATGGAGTTTTTCCAGAAACTGGGCTACAGCCAGGAGGACGTGGTCAGGGTACTAAGCAAACTGGGTGACAGTGCCTTGGTCAACGATGTGCTGCAAGAGTTGATCCAGACCGGCAGCCGTCCAAGGGCCCAGGAGGATCCAGCCAACAGCACAGGGATAGTACTGATGTCTCGGGGATGCTGTGGGTTCCAGGACTCTGCCCAGCAGGGCCTGAGACAAGGCCTAGAAGAGGTTGGAAGAGACACAGCCAGCTCCTTGCGGCCCATAGTGATCGATGGCAGCAATGTGGCCATGAGGTAGTGTCCTTGCTTTCCTTCATCCTATTACTGTGTACTGGGCCAGAAATCTTGATCTCAGGAGTTCTGGAAAATATTTTCCTCTGTGTGGTTTGGTTCAAAGAGTTTTAGGTCCGATGAATGAGGCTTTTTTTTTTTTTTTTTTTTTTTTTTTTGAGACAGGGTTTTTCTGTGTAGCCTTGGCTGTCCTGGACTTGCTTTTAGACCAGGGTAGCCTTGAACTCACAGAGATCTGCTTGTCTCTGCCTCCCAAAGTTCTGGGATTACAGGCGTGCACTACCTCACCTGATGATGAATAAGTTTGTAAAAACTATTATAGAAAATAATAGGTTTCCTACTATCACACGCTCTGCCCATAGTCATTTTCCATTACCTACCTTTGTCTCTCCTCCTTTCCTCCCACTGGTTCCCTTCCTCCTCAACAAATAGTTCCCCTTTTACTTTCCTGCCTTACATATGTATACAATACACAAGTCTAAATTATATATATATATATACATATATATATATACATACATATGCCATTTTTGACTTTCTGACTCTGGCTTATATTGCTTAACAAGATAAATCTCAAACTTCATCTATTTTCCTGCAAATGATATAATCATCTTTCTTTAAATAATATGTTCCATCATGTATGCACACTACATTTCTTTTTTGGTATTCGTTTATCTGGTGATGGGTACCTGGACTGATTCTATAACCCAAGTGAGTGAAAGCGTGTCAGCGCTATGCCTGATTTAGCTTCTTCTGGGCATATACCCAGAAGTGGTACAGCTGCTTTAAACGGTAATTCTAATTTTAGTCTCTCTCTCTCTCTCTCTCTCTCTCTCCCCCCCCCCCGATTGTTTTGTTTTTATTCACTTATTTTGGACCCGTCTTTGAATCCCTTTCTATGTCTTAGTACCTGTGTGAAGGCGGCAGGCACATTGCTCACTATCTGTGGCTGTGACATGGAATTAACCCTTTCTACAGAGGAGCGGTGAAAAGTGCCTGCTGTCACATTGCTCTCAGCAAGTGCTCACAAGCACAGCAGCCTTCTTCAGAGGGAAGGAAGCAAGAGACAGGCAGGAGGCAGAGTTAGGTGTTGGCAGATATGGCTCCCTCTCTGGAGTCTGTCCCCACCCAGCTGTGTTATTCTGGGAAGGCCAGAGTACTTGGTTCCTCCCGGTGCAGAGCCAGCCAGTAGATCTCCAGCCTTGGGGCCTGAGAACCAGAAACCATGAAGTGCTTCGATTGTGTTCGAAGCCTTGTTCTGGGGGCTGGTGGAGAGGCAAGGCTGCAGTCCCCATGTTAAGGTTGAAAGGTGGCCTCTCTCCTCCCACCCTGAGCTGCAGATATGGCCAGGTCAATTTTTGTACCTTGGCTTCTTCCTTCCTGGTGTGGGGATTCCGGCATGATGGCGCGTGTGTGGTTACTGTGCCTGACTTGGCAAAGCTCAGTCTGCTGTAGTTCAATCCGTCAGGATGCCGCCACGCTCAGTGCTGGGCAAAGAGGGCATTGCGCAAACTTGGCTGAGTTACAGCTGGGCAGAGGGCAGAGCCATAGGAAATAGCTCACTCACGGCTATAAATACTTGCACTTCCCTTTTAAAAAGCTGAATAGGAATTCCGAAAAGCAGTTATCAGCGGCTCCAAACGTGTCAACAGGCATCCGAAGCTCTCCCGCGGGGATTTGAGCTCACTTTGAATTTGGCACTGTAAGACAGAACTTTGGAATGGGCCAGCCCAGGGTGGCCCAGCCTCGGGGCTGTTCCCACACGCCCAGCATGGTGTGCCATAAGGGCATGAGGCCCGTTTTTTCACCTGCTCGGTTTGCCCTCAGGGACAGCTTCAAGAGAGGATGGGGCCTGGGGTTTCACCTCCTGTTCGGTCACTCTTACTGTTTCACCTACGCCCCCTGTTGGCAGCAGATGAGAGACCTATGACATTTTGCTCTTTGAGGTCAGTCTTAGTTGGGGGTGTTTCTATTTCTGTGATGAAACACTATGACCAAAGGTAACTTGGGGGGGAAAGGTTTAGTTCATGTCCAGACCATCATCAGGAGAAGGCAAGGTAAAAACTCAGGGCAGGAACCTGGAGACAGGAACTGAAACAGGAGGCATGCTATTTACTGGCCTGCTCCCCAGGGCTTCCTCAGCCTGTTTTATGCATGTCAGGACTACTTGACCAGGATGGCACTACCCACAATGCTCTGGACCCTTCACACCAATGAAGAAAATACCCCTCAAATTTGCCTATAGGTCAGTCTTTTTGTTTGTTTGTTTGTTTTTGTTTTTGAGACAGGGTTTCTCTTTGTAGACCAGGCTGGCATCGAACTCACAGAGATCCACCTGCCTCTAACTCCCTGAGTGTTGGGATTACTATAGACCAGTCTTACAGAGGCACTTTCTCAGTTGTGGGGCTTGAAAGAATACAGTGGCCGGTATGATGGCTCAGCTGGTAAAGGCATTCATTGCCAAATCTGATGACCTGAGTTCCATCCCTGAGACCCACGTGGAGGAAGGAGAGCCTGAGATTCATGCTGGCTCTCCCTGACCTTCCCATAGATGACCCCACCAATCAATAAATGTAAATAATGTTTTAAAAAATGAATCCAGTATGCTCCAACAGCCTCAGAAAATGTAGGGGGAAGAGGTAGCTGGCTTCTGCGTGATCTGAATAAAGCTTACTGGGCGGTAATTGAAAGAGGATTTGAATGTAAGATGTCACTGTACAGATCAAAGCCCCCATCATCTCTAAGATAGCACGAGTTCCTGAATTTGGGTAAAAAATGCCAGAATAACCATAGTGCAAACATACCACTTCAGGATGGCGCTTTCTCACTGGGGATCAGAGAACAGTTAAAAATTATGCTGGCGTGCTCACAGTGTATGTGGGTTCTTTGGATGGGACTCTGTTGCAGTCTAGAATCCAAACTGAAACCACATCCTCTATTTGTAGGTGGCTGTGAAGTGTCCTTGGTCAATCCATTCAGTACTACCACTGCCAACCTCCAGCCCTCCAGTTGGGGTCAATTTTGCCTTTCCATGATCAATCAGTGTGAGTTACAACTGGGAACCTCACACAGGCACACTGCAGAGAATATGTCAGAGTCTACGTGTTTTCATATATTTTCTGTCTACAAGTTACCTCAGTGCTTCACACACACACACACACACACACACACACACACACACACACACACACACACACTCTTTGCTCTTTGGATCCTAGGGAAAAGCATAGATATTATATAACAACCTTTTGACTATGGACCTTAATTGATTTCCTTCAAAGGCAACTTCTAAGAGCATGGAGGAGGTGTATGTCCCTTCTCTGTTCCTCTTCTGTGCCCTCCAGTAGGAGTTTGGATAATACCTGTGTCCCCAGAGCCAGTCAGACCCTCAGCCATGAAAAAGATGCCCACGGGAAAGGCACCTTCTATAGAGAACCGAAACTCAAATGGGATCTCATTACCTTCTGACCACAGAATTTTAATAACCCTAGAAAGATGCTCTTAGGAGACCCCTCTTCTCTGAGGCTTATAGGATCCTAGACATTGCTACTTTCTTCTTTGAGGGGCGAGGTCAGCTGTCTGCTGTCCAGGTGTGTAGACCATGAAGCCTTGGTAGGACATGTGTCTTTTTACCCCTGACATATGAGAAGTGTGGCTACTGCTGTCCGGGGCATCTTCCACAGCTGCCTATCTCCCACATCTCCTGGAGCTTGTGGTGGCCCGTGCCTATACTTACAGAGAATAACAGCCTGGGTAGCAATACTTACAACCCCCCCCATGATCCCTCCCCAACTATTGGAAAGTTACATTCCAGAAGGTCCCCAAGGGCTAACACTTGCCGTCCTTCAATGGCTTACAGTGACATGGCTTCATGTCCTTTTTTGTTTCTGGCGGAGAGAAGAAGTCTGAATGGTGCTGGAAGAGCTGAGTTCCCATTTGGAAGCCCCAAGGGAGAGCCTATTTCCTTACCTTTTCCTGCACGCCCAGCTCTGGGGCCTAACTACTTTCAACACCATCAGCGGCTTGAAATGATAGAGGCACCATGGCATATTTGGGCACATACTGTTGTTTCTCTGCAGAGAAGGTATATGGATTTTAATAACTAACTAAAAGGCCTGTGAGCCCCAAAACATGAAGGACCACTGGCCTACAATGAGAAGTTACAGATAATGCACCAAGCCCCCTGGCCTTGTTCACGCAGAGTCATCTGTCCTCGTATCTGAACCTCCCAGCAGCTGGGAAAGGGACTTGATGGATATTTGAGAAGGTCAGCACTTAACTCAAGTTAGACCCAGCTTCCAGTGCTGTGTCCCCAACTGTACCACATTACCTAGACGTTTCTGTGCCTCTCTCGCCCGAGTACTTCAGGCTGTTTAGGCCCAAAGCTGCTGGTGATGGGTGGACCCAGACGATCTGGTGTGGGTCCTGGATCAAAGGCTCTTATGAGCCAAGGGGATGAATTTGTTCGGGACACACTGGAGTTTGAGATGTATGAAACACTTTGTGATCGTGACTCATCTACATAGAAGGGAACTGAGTGTGTGGAGCTACCCCCATAACAAACTTTAAAAGCCTTTCGTTTCCTCATTTTCACAACACAAGGAGTCCTTTGGGTTCCTCCAAGAAGGGACTGGTCGCTTGCTTTGCCACTCTGTAGTAGGAGAGTAAAATTACTGAGGACTCTGACTTATAAAGCAGATGTGCACTGTACCAGGCCCAGGGCGCCAGGCCTCACACGTGTTCCACAGTCCCCCTGCAGTTCTCATGTCCACACAGGGAAAACAGAAGACCAGAGGCAGAGGACCAACTGGTTCTGTGCCTGGAAGTCCAAGTTCTGACCACGTGTCCAGGACATTTGTGAGGGTGGGAAGTTCTGGGGTTGCAACACTGCTATGGAAGTTATTTGTGACATGTGGCTGTGAAAACCCTGGAGTGCAGCAAACACCACAGATGACCTGAGCATTAAAGGTGATTTCCTGTGATGTCATCTGAATTAACGAATGGCTATGCATGTTGCCTAAGTACGTGTCCAGCTTTTCAATTCAGCCAGCTAAGGAGTCTCCACGAGTTCTAGACCATATTCATTTTTAGAGACCTGCTTATGGAATTAAGAAATTGGACTAAGTGATTTCAGAAAACATTTTGGTAGTGGAGGTTCAAGGCAGGATTTCTCGGTGTAGCCCTGGCTGTCATGGAACTCACTCTACAGCCCAGGCTGGCCTCAAACTCAGAGATCTGCCAGCTTCTAACTCCCAAGTGGTGGGATTAAAAGCATGTGCCATTGTCACAAGGCCAGAAGACTTAAAAAAAAATCTCTGACGTACTAAGATTCACATCACTTATGTGTTCTAGAAACAGATGATCACATTCTTGTCATAAGGGGTCTTCTCTTCCTTCTCTACAATGACTGGCCTGAGGCCATGGATCAAGAAAACACCACCTTCTCATCCCTTCAGCTCCCATCCCACCTTCCCGTCCCTTCAGCTCCCATCCCACCTTCCCGTCCCTTCAGCTCCCATCCCACCTTCCTATCTCTTCAGCTCCCATCCCACCTTCCCATTCCTTCATCCCCCATCCCACCTTCCTATCTCTTCAGCTCTTCATTCAACCTATCATCTGTTCCCATCCCTGCAGCGCTAACCTCTCTCTGCATCTGCCATGGGGAATGACTGCAGACTGAGCAGCCATGTCCCTATGGTCCTTTGTCATAATGTCAAAACCCTTCTGTGTGGAGTACAGATCTCTGGGCAGGGTGCCAGCTATGGATGGGATGTGCCAGGTCCTCATTTCCTTTTCCAGGGGTTTGCAGAGTCAATAGCAAGATACTTTCTGCTACCACCAATGCTGGGAACCCTTATGCATCATGTGCACTTTGAATGGTGGCTCCAATAGACTCAACAGGCCAGAGAATCCTTTCCATTACAGTCTCTTCAAGGGATACACATGTGTGTATGCATATATGCACATGTGTGTGTGTTCATATGAAGAAAGGGGAAAGAGGTCACTATGTGTGCCTGTTAGCTGTATAACTGTCCTCCAGACACCTGAGGCATCTTTGTTTTTCCCTATAGCATCCTATGGGCCATCTTGTGAGCGCCCAACTTCTACAGGGAATTCTTGGGTACTAGTCAGTAATGCCTTGTCTACAACTATACTGCCTAGGTTGTGCAAATGACTGTCCTCTAACTGGCTGCCACAGACACAGTTGTCATGTAGGCAAAGTTTGTTTCACCAACCACTTCTCTTTTTTGCTCTCCCAACATTCAAAACCTCTAGGCTCTCATTTCCTTTCCCATGGCCTCATGGCAATTGGTTCCCAGTGTCTGTTAATCTCTCCATGGAAGGGCCACCCAGTGGGAGGGTTCTCATTGCACTAGACTGCTCTCCGGGCCCCCAAAGATTTGCGGTGGGGGAAGGAAGAGTTTGTAGTGACAGGCTCACAGAGCCACCACAAGATCAGAGACTTGGGTATGTTCTTTGGCTTTAGTTTCCATAAGGGTAAAACGGGATGAAACTCATTTCAAGGGAATAATGTAATGATGAAGTGTGTGGTAAATAGAACTCTACAGTTATTAAAGTGAGCTTTAAGCCTCCCTAACAGTCCTCACTCCCCCAAAAAGAGGCCCAGAGCCACAGGTGTCTCTTTTCTTTTCTTTTCTTTCAGCTTAGAGAAGTTGTTGTTGTTTAAAGACAGGGTCATATGTAGATCAGGCTGGCCCCAAACTTATAATGTAGCCAAAGATGATCTTGACCTCCTGGTTTTTTCCTGCCTCTGCTTCCTGAGTGCTGAGATCACATGCATGCATCACCATGGCTGACTTATTTGACACTAGGAGCAAACCCAGGCCTTGTGCATGCTAGGCAAACATTGTGTCCATGAGTTCTGTCCTTAGGCCCTGAGCTTTGAATCTTTTGAGAAAATATCTTTCTCTGTAGTCTAGGCTGGCCTGAAACTCACCTTTAGACAAGGCTAACCTCAATCTTATTCTATTTTGCAATCTCCTAAGTACTAGGATTACAGGGGCACTTCTGGTGGGTGTCTTAGCCCCTCACATGGTCCTTTGTGGAAGGAGTCTGTAAGTTGGTGCAAAGACAGGGGCAAATGCCTGGATGGATACATTTCTGCTGAAAAGAGACTCAGGATGACGGTCGTCTCCTGGCTGGAACTTTACCAGGACTCAGTTTCCCTCTTTTTTCCTCCTCACAAACACACTCCCATCAAAAGACCAGGGAGGGAAAGCAGGCTTATTTCTTTTTAAATTGTCAGCTGTTTTTAGGACCGATCATATTTTCATTACTGTCATCACTTTAAGCCGTCGCAACAATCCTTCTACACGCATCAGAACTCACCGACTATCGAGTCCTAGGTTGCAAAGACGATTGGCTTTGTCCACCAGTTCAATAAACACACGCAAACGTTCAGGGCTTTAGAGTGATTAAGACAGGTATGGGAAGCAGGAGACGGAGCAATTACATATTTTCCAGAATACTTGTGGCAGTGACCATTTCACTTGAGAACCGACTGGGGCCGCAGGGCTGTGTGTGTCCGAGGGAGGGGATGTTGAGGAGGGCTGCCTGTCCTCCACAGTATTCTTCTATTTCCCATGGTGAACAATTCTTTCCTCAGGTTTTAGGAGGGGGAGGGGCTGACCTGACATTTGTCCATATCTGTACAGCATTTCCTCCTGGTCTAAGCCTTCTGGGTGACTCTGTGTTTCCATCCCTGCCCTGACTCCCTGCCCAGTAGCCACTGGGGACATCGAGACAGGCTGTGGTACCTGGGACAGGAGCTCTTGGCTGGTGCGGTGCTATGCTACGAGAGTGTGCTGGTGAATTGGGATTGTAACAAGAATTTTAGGGCAAGAGTTGGGACTTCAACAGCCCTGCCACCTGTCCCAACAGGCTGATTAAAGAAACAAGGAAGGGAGAAAGCAGAGGACAGAGAATTGATGGGCACCCGCAAGAGGAGTAGACAAAGGAGTTTAGAGACCCCAAAGCTCAGGGTAAATAAAGGAAGAACTGGAGCGAGGAGGAAGAGGCTTGCATAATAAGGCAGTTCTGGTCAAAGAGCGGTCAGTTTCAGCTCCAGACTGCAAGGTTATCCTAAGACATCGTTACATCTTTCGATCACCGTGGACACCAAAGGGGCCTGTCTGATGTTTTTTTAGATCGCTTTCGCAAGGGCGAAGCCTCCCCATTCGGGATAATGTTCTGGCTCTGGGCGAGGTCTGTGCCGCCCTGGAAGTCTTGCCTATCACGGGTGAGCTCCAGTGCTTCTTAGAAAAAGAGAGTCCAACGCTGGTTGCGGGAGTGCCTTCCGGCTCGTTTGGGAACTACGTTGGCTTTAAATATTCTGCAGGTTTAAGTTTTCAACCACGAGGGCCTGTAAGAGATCTGGGGAGTTGTTCCCAGCTCCACCGTGGGCCACTTTCAAACCAGGCAGCCCGGTTTGAGGTGACTTCCTACATGCTCCTATTAGGGCTTATCAGAAGGAGGAGGGGTCAGGAAGGACCCGGAGAATGACCTCTTCACCTATGACCTTCCTTTCTTTGAACCTGTGTGGGTGGATGGAAGGGACTAATGTTTCGCTTCCTCCTTCTTCCCGGACTGGTATCTTCTCCCTACTGTTTGCACAAGCCTCCTAGCACAGCCTCTGTGGCCGAGGAGAGAAACGCCGGCCTGGGCAGGAAACATAGGGATTCCCAGAGAGAGCTTATACCCACTCTAAGTCTGGGGTGGTTCGAGAGATTAGTAGCTACCCTAGATTTCCTTTTTTACTCTGTAAACCCGTGTCTGTCCCACAGTCCCAGGAAAACAGCAGGGACAGTCACACAAGGGAGAGTGCGATGGTAAGAGGAACTCAGTGTGGTCTTCATCTCCATGTAGGCTGGCTGCTTCTAAGAGCTGCTTCTGGGCTGCAGGGGCGGCTCAGCAGTTCAGAGTGCTTGCTACTCTTGTAGAGGACACTGGTTCAGGTCCCACATCGGGCAGCTCACCTGGCAATGTCAACTCCAGCTCTGCAATGCGATGCCTCTGGCCATCTCCAGCACTGACACTAGTGTACATACTCCCACCTTACGTGATAGAAAGGAAGAGAGGAAGGAAGGAAGGAAGGAAGGAAGGAAGGAAGGAAGGAAGGAAGGAAGAAGGGAGGAAGGGAGGGAGGAAGGAAGGAAGACAAACAAACCTATTCTCGTCTCAACATCCCTTGTACTTATTCCATGACTTGTGGTCACATTGCTCTACTTTTGCTCCCCGGAACATCAGGGTCTTTCCAGACAACCCTCGCTTTTGCCTGTGATGTCCCTCTTTGTGCTGGTGACCAGGTTGGGGTCTTCTCCACTATAAATCTACTCAGCAGGTTCTTACTAAGCCTCCATCAATAATCAGGCACCATCCTAGTTAGGCTGTTTGCTCACCATGTACACTTAGCAGTCACAGAACTTTCTCTAAGTCACTCTAATCCAAAGCCAAACTTATGACTAGTTTGTGTGTGTGTGTGTGTGTGTGTGTGTGTGTGTGTGTGTTTTCCATCTAACCAGAGCCATTTCAGAGTTCCCCTGTCAGCTTATTGCCCACTGGGTATAAATGCAAGGAACCTAGAAGTACCCGTTACCTTCTTCTCTGTCACTTCCACACCCAGAAACTGAGTTCTGGCACCTTCTAAAGTCCCTTAAATTCACTTCCTGTTCTCATTTATTCAGCAGAAGCAGCAGCAGCTCGGGCCTAACCACTGACTCTTGTTTGATGGCTCCTACACAGCTTCTTACCTCATGCCGTGAGCCCAGCGCACTGTCCTTCATGGGCCAGCTAAGCTTTGCAAGCCACACACGGGTGTCCACCACAGTCTTACCTCTACTTCAAAGTGAAAACCCCTCCACACCTCTCAGCCTTCTCAAATGAAGGAAGACAATCCCTCTACATCTTTTTCTTTCCCCCATAGCAAGGTCTTGTCTAGCCCAGGCTAGCCTAAATGTATAACCAAGGATGATGTTAGACTCTTGATTCCCGTTTCCACCTCCAAGACACCAGGTTTAAAGGCCTGTGGCAATATCCCCTGCTTAAGGAAGATGATTTTTTTTTTTCTTGAGATGGGGCCTCACTATGTATTCCTGGCTGGCCTGGAACTCACTGTGTAGACCAGGCTGGCCCAGAACTCACAGAGATCTACTTTCCTCTGCCTCCTAAGTGCTGGGATAAAAGATGTACATGACCATGCCTGGCTAGGAAGAGGATTTTTAAGAGGCTTAAAAGAGGCAGCATATTCTTTTTCTGAAACATTGATGTCTCTTGTGGGATTTGGCAAGCACTGGCTTCCTTGCTTGGACGTGAGAACCTTGGCATCAGTCATCTTTCAGGGGGAGCGCAATTCTGCACATGGCTGATCTTGTCTATTTCCTGTCGATTTTTTGTTTCAATGTTGGCTGTTACTAACTTCGGCTAAAGAGAGGACAGGTACCCCTCCTCCCTGCCCCCTCCTCGCCTGAGCACCCCTGTACCCTTATTGAAAGCTGGTTTTAGTTAGTGGCTGTGGTCTGGGCTGTGTTTAAGAATTGATTTTGCCAGGATCCCTCTCAGTTTTGAGGTTGTGACCCAGGATACTTCCAGGGTGTTGCTTTTCTCGTGTCTCCTCAGGTTTCTTTGTCTTCCATTGTAGCCATGGAAATAAAGCAGCCTTTTCTTGCCGGGGAATTCGTCTGGCTGTGGACTGGTTCAGGGACAGAGGACACACCTACATCAAGGTTTTTGTCCCATCTTGGAGGAAAGAGCCATCAAGATCTGACACTCCTATCCGAGGTATGCATGCACTGCTCTGTGGTAGTGTCACCCAATGCGGTGGCCAACTACTTGGTTAGTTACTGGTTTAGGGGTCTGTCTCTTTGTTCTACAAAGTGCGTAAGAACCCTGACCGTGAACGTTCAGCATTGTAGCTCACAGCACCTCCTCAGAGGAGAAATGCCATGAACATTTGTTGAATAGATATAAATCTGTAGCTCTTGCTTGCCCACTTACAGACAAGCACATCACTTTGTCATTTATTGTGAGTTATTTATACTATAAAACAGTCGTGTCTTGCATTATTTAACTCTCTGAAGATTGGATCTACATTGCACACCCAATAGGCAGGAGAGGAAGGAGACATTCTGTCAGGGAATATTTTAACTATTTGCCAAATACCTCTCCAATCTCTTTATTTGAAGAAATGGAAATTGAGACCCAGAAATTATTTTTAGAGTTATTGTTTCTTTTCATTGCTGGGGATCAAACCAAAGGCTTTGCACGCACTAGATAAGCTATTATACTAGACGGGCTTTAGCTAATTCATTTATGCATAATATATGCTTATTATATGTCCCTGTGTTAATTTCCATCTACTGCAAGAAGATTCTCTTGTATGGCTTGAGTGAGGAACTGATCTTTGAGTATAGCAATATGTCACTAGGAGCCATTTTACTGCTATTTTCCTTTAGTAGAAAAATAGCAAATGGTCTCCCACTAGGTCTGTGACCTATCTAGTTGCAGGTCCTTTGTCACTTTAGCAATTTCTCACACAACGGGCCTTAAATCCAACCAGAAAGTGGTTTGTTACTCCCATAACAGCTGTGCCACTGTTGCGCCCTGTACTTTGCAAATATGTCGCTGTTGTAAGTTGTAGGGTTTGTAGCTGGGTGATATTAAGAGTTACCTTCCAGTGCCACGGATGCTGGTTAGTAGAGAGGATGCTTCTAGTTAGGCACCAACTCGACTTCTCCTGTCTGATGACATAAATAAGTCGTATCTTCATCCATGGAGCTCTACCATCAAATTGTGGAGAGTAACCATTAGCCGTGGCAGTAGCCTGTGACGTTTGGGTGGTTCCATGGGGCCTTTTGGCTGATGAACTCAATAAAATACAACCCACTCCTGTCACTGAAGGGTCTGCTTGGTGGCATAAGATGTGAACTTGGGGCTTTGTCTCTTCTATCATTTGGTGACTCCATTTAGATTCATTTTATGCATGTGTATATTTTAGGAAGCTTCTACAGTAGTAGGTTTTCATATGGTTTTTCAAATAGCCTTTAGTGTTAGCTGTCTCTCCCCCACCATATCCCCTCCTTTGCCATTTTCTCCCATGCCCCTACTTATTTAGTCCTTCTATTATCTCCCCATAATAACACATTCTATTTCTTCTTCTTTGGGAGAGCCTCTTCTCCTGGCTAATCACTTACAGGATACCTAACCTCAGTGGCTATCCAGATTCTAGCCCACATACTGAAAGCTTAAACACTAACATCCACATATAAGAAGAAACATACAATGTTTGTCTTTCTGGGTCTGGGTTGCCTCACGCAGGATGATTTTTTTTCTAGCCCCATCCATTTACCTATGGATTTCATAATTTCATTTTTCTTAATAGGCGAATAACTTTTTAATTGTGTAAATGTACCACATTTTTTAAAAATCCATTTATCACTTGTAGACATCCAGGCTATGTTCATTTTCTGGCTACTTTAAATAGAGCAGCAATGGACATGGATGAGCAGATGTCTTTGTAGTAGGACATAAAGTCTTTTGGGTATGTGCCCAAGAGTGGTATACCTGGATTGTGAGGTAGATCTTTTCCCATCTTCCTGAAGAACTTCCTCCATGATTTTCATAGTGGCTGTGCCAATTTGCACTCCCAACAGCAATGGAGGAGTGTTCTTCTTACTCCAATTCTTTACCAGATAAGCTGTCATTTGTTTTCTTGGTCTCGGAATTCTCGCTAGTGTGAAATGAAATCTCAAAGTGGCTTTTATTCGCATTTCCCTGATGACTAAGAATGCTAAGTGTTTCGCAGCCGAATTGTTTCATCTGTTGAGACCTGTTTAGTTCTGTGCCCCATTTTAAAAATTGGATTATTTTCCTGATTTTTCAGATCTTTTAGTTCTTTATATAGTTTAGATACTAACCCTCTACTGGATATGTAATCAGTAAAGGTCTTTTTCTATTCGGTAGCCTGCTGCTTTGTCCAGATGAAAGTGTCCTTTGTGGTATAGAAGTTTCTCAGTTTCATGAGGTCTCATTTGTTAATTGTTGATCTTAGGACCTGTGATAACAGTGTTCTGTTTAGAAAGTCCTTTCCTGTGCCAGTGAGTTCAAGGTTGTTTCTCATTGTTCTTCTATAAGATTCTGGGTACCGGGCCTTATGTTGAGGTCCTTGATCTATTTGGAGTTGACTTTTAGGCAGGGTGATGACTATGGATGTATGATTCTTCTACAAGCAGCCATCCAGTTTAAATAGCACCATATGTTGAAGATGATGTCTTTTTTCCAGTGTGTATTTATTTCTGGCTTTTTTTTTTTTTTGTCATCAAAAATCAAGTGTCCATAGGTGTTGAAGTTATTTTTATAAAACAGTGATTGTTTCTCTTAGCTTCTTAAGCCAGCTCTCACACAAATAATTGAAAAGCTTATATTCTTCTAAAATTAAGCTTCACAACACAATCGTGAGCACTTTAAGCCTGTTCTTGACCCTCTGTGCTATTTTGTCTTACTACCAGCAAACATCCCAGTGATGCTTGTGCTTTGTAGCTTTCCCCAGCTCCAAATCCGTTTTCCTGCTCTTCCTTGAACCTCCACTCTTGGCTGAATCCCCTGGCTCTTCTAGCTCCTCCTTCTCTGGCTGGCAGGTAGTCCAGCCCTGTTCTCTCCCCTGCTCATCGATTGGCTGTGAATTGCTTTAAGGACACAACAAGGGGACAGCTGGGGAGCAGAGTTTACACAGCATTTAGACAGTAATTTCTCAGAACAAAGCTTTCAACCGGACATGAGGGGTACAGAAATCAGCATTTAAACTACACAGTAACTTTATTTTTGCTGGGTACACATAGGTATGTGGATTTACCTGGGTTTTCAATTCAATTTCATTGTTCAGTGTGTCTCTTTATGACAACACCATGGTGGTTTTTTTTTTTTTTTTTTTTTTTTTTTTTTTTTTTTTACTGTAGCTCTATAGTATATTTGAAATCTGAGATGGTGATATCTATAGCAGTTTAATTTTTATTCATGATTGTTTTAGCTAACCTAGTTTTAGAGTGTATGTGTGTGTGTGTTTCCAAAATTGTCCTTCCAATTTCTGTGAAGAATTGTCTTGAAATTTTGATTGGGGTTGTATTTAATCTGTAGGTTGCTTTTTGGTAGTATGGCCAATTTTACAATAGTAACTCTACTTATCTTTTTATTTTCTGATATTTTCTTCAATTTATTTTTTAAATGTCTGAAAGTTTTTATAGTACAAGTCTTTTACTTGTTTTAGAGTTACCCCAAGACTGTGTGTGTGTGTGTGTGTGTGTGTGTGTGTGTGTGTGTGTGTTTCAAGACAGAATTTCTCTGTGTAGCCACGGCTGTCCTGAATTCACTTTGTAGACCAGGCTGGTTTTGAACTCACAGTGCTGAGATTAAAGGTGTGTGCCATCATGCCTGGCAAGACTTTCCTCCTCCTCCTCTTCCTCCTCCTCTTCCTTCTCCTCCTCTTCTTCCTCTTCCTCCTCCTCCTCCTCCTCCTTCTTCTTCTTCTTCTCCTTCTTCTCTCTTTTCAGGTTATTTATAGGTATTGTTTCCCTGGTTTCTTTATTTGCCTGTCATTTGTATATAGGAAAACTAATGATTTTTGTGTGTTAATTTTGTAACTTACTATTTTGCTGAAAGTGTTTATCAGCTCTAGAAGTCCCTTATGTATATAATAACTTCATCTGCAGATAAAGCTATTTAATTTATTCCTTTCCTATTTGTTTCTCCTTGAGCTTAGTTGTCTTATTGCTCTAGCTCAGACTGCAAGGACTGTATTGAACAGGTATGGGGAGAGTGGACACCTTTGTTTTGTACCTGACTTTACTGGAAATGCTTTGAGTTTCTACCTCTTTAGGCTGATGTTGGCTGTGGGCTTGTAGATCATATTCACTATGTTGAGGTGCGCCTCTTACAGCCCTATCTCCTCCAGGACTTCTATCATGAAGAGATTTTTGTCAAAGGCCTTTTCTGCATCTAAGGAGATGACCATGTGGGTTTTGTTTTACTGTCTGTTTGTGTGGTGACTTGTGCTTATTGATTTATGTACATTGAACCAGCCTTACATCTCTCAGATGAAGCCAACTTGATCATGGTGGAGAATCTCTTTGCTGTGTTCTAAGATTCAGTTTGCCAGTATTATATTGAGGAGTTTGGTACCAATGTTCGTGATTTTTTTCATCTATGCTCATAATTTTCACTTTTTTGCTGGGTATTTGTGTGGCTTTGGTATCCTGGGTAACAGTGGCCTTGTAAAAACAATTAAGCAATGTTCCGTCTGTTTCTGTTTTGCAGAATAATTTGGGGAGTATTAGTGTTTAATGATTCTCTGAAGGCCTACCTAATACTCCAACAGCAGAGCAATGAAGGCTTTATTCCCAGACAATATCACAAGGAAGAGCCCAGACTGTGGCAGGCTGTACCTTCTTGAACATTGGACCCTCTTGTTTCTGCTTTCCTTCACCAAGTGCTAGGATCACAGGCGCAGGCCCCCAGGGCCCATTCTGCAGGGAGGGATTGAACCCCAGGCTTCATGCATAATAAGGAGGCACTCTGCCAAGCAGTCACCTCCCCAGCCCTGTACCTTACATTTTACTGCTGATAGGCTTCATCTCCAAATTGACGGGGCAGGGACAGGCGCCCACAGAAAGATGAGCCATTTTATAAATAAGCCTTTTTTTTTTTTTTTTAATAGAAGAAAACTGTAAATGGGCGGTGAAAATAGGCAAAGATGCTCAATCTCATTTAATGACCAGAAATAAATGTGAAATAAAATCCTGTAAAGGACCATGCTATGCTTAGCAGGCCAAAAATATTTTAGAGAACTGCCCCAGGTGGTTCCCTGAGTGTCTATGCCAGAGATTCATCTTGCCGACAGTAGTAAACATGTGGGCACGGCTAGACCATGTCACCATAGTGGTAACCGGACAAAGAAACCAGTATATAAGTGTGGGTAGGGACTACTCATCGGGTAAAGTCCAGGGCAGAACCACACTGAAAATGGTCCTCGTGTGTGTATCTGTGAAAATAAAAGCAAGGGGTGGGGGGCTGCCAATACTAAGTTTTATAATAGGTTATCATAAGGGAAGAGAGGCTTTTGGACTGGGATGGGCAGCGGGGACTTTCCAGGCATGACGCACCCCGTTCTGGGAATCGACGGCACTTTTTTTTATTGCAGGTGTTCGCACGATGCAGTTCTGTTGACTTGTTGTCTGAGCAGGGTCTCATGTAGCCCTGCACTCCTGGTCTTCTGCTCCCTCCTGCCGGGACTGGGAACAGAGGCACCAAATAGTGGTTGACATTGGGGGCACAGGTGACGGTCCTAAACACTCAGGAAGCAAAATGGGGGAAAGCTGTGACGTTGAGGCCAATCTGGGGGGGCGTCTATAGTGAGAAGCTGTCTGAACAGTCATCATTGACAGGGGCTCCTGGGGGGTTCCATGGTCCTTCCACGGAGCCCTGATAAAGCCTCCTCCTGTGCTTTCAGAGCAGCACGTGCTGGAGGAGCTGGAGCGACAGGATGTGTTGGTGTACACCCCATGCCGCAAGGTCAACGGCAAGAGAGTGGTCTGTTACGATGACCGCTACATCGTGAAGGTGGCCTATGAGAAGGATGGCATCATTGTCTCCAACGACAACTACCGGGACCTGCAGAGTGAAAACCCCGAGTGGAAATGGTTCATCGAGCAGCGGCTGCTCATGTTCTCCTTCGTAAACGACAGGTAAGGGCTGAGAGTCTCCTTGCCCTAACCAGGTCTCTTCAGGACCAAGGGTCATATCTGGCTCTCATAGTCTCCTCTCTTTTGGGTTTGGTTTCCCTGAAGGCAGCACAATCTCTCACAGGGCAATTCTGCCCATGACCTTTTGCATCTCATGGGTCATTGACCTGACTCCCTGCTGTGAGCATGCTAACCACCTTGCCTGGTGATGGGTTGGTGGTTAAGAGCACTTGTTGCTCTTGCAGGAAACCCAGGTTTGGTTCCTAGCAACCATCTGTAACTGTCTGTGTACCAGGCATGTGTGTGGTACACACACACACACACACACACACACACACACACACACACACACACGGCAAAACATATATATATATATATATATATTAAAAATAAATATGAAAAGTAAAAAAAAAAGTTATCATGTAACTGGGTATGGTGGCACAAGTCTTTAATCCCAGCATTCTGGGAGGCATAGGCAGGTGGATCTCTATGAATTTGAGGCCAGCCTGGTCTACAGAGGGAGTCCAGGACAGCCAAGGCCACATAGAGAAACTCTGTCTCAAAAAGCCAGAAACCAAAACCAAAACCGAAAAAAAAAAAAAAAAAAGTTTTCTTGGGAAGCAGAGGCAGGTAGATCGCTGTGAGCTCAAGGCCAGCCTGGTCTACAAAGGGAGTCTAGGACAGCCAAGGCTACACAGAGAAACCTTGTCTCAAAAAAATTAAAAAAAAATTTTTTTTCATGGATGGGGGATTTCAACATTATTGTATTTCCTTTCAAGTTTTTGTCTTTCTAAAAATATTGACAGAGGCTAGAAAGATAGCTCAGTGGTTAGGAGCACTTGCTGCTCTTCCAGAGGACCAGAGCTCAATTCTTAGCACCCACATCAGCCAGTTTATAGCTATCTGTAACTCTAGCTCCAAGGAATACAAAACCTCTGGCATATGTAGTCACATATTCAAACTCACATGCAGACATACATGTCTACACATAGTTAAAATATAATACAAACAAATCCCTTAAAAAATACTGATTGGATGCCAGGTGGTGCACACCTTTAATCCCAGCACTCGGGAGGCAGAGGCAGGTGGATTTCTGTGATTTGATGACAGCCTGGTCTACAAAGCGAGTCCAGGACAACCAGGACTACAAGAGAAACCTGGTCTTGAAAAAAAAAAAAATACTGTCTGAGACCCTCTTCTCTATCCCAGGCTGGCCTCACCTTGAACTTACGATCCCTCCTGCCGCTACCTTCTAAGTGTTACAGTTCCAGATGTGGCTGCCATGCCCAGTTTATACCAGGGCTTGGCTCGAACCAAGTCAGGTCTTTGTGCATCCCAGACAAACATTCCACCAAGGGAGCTACAACCCCAGCCCTTTGGTTGCTTTCCAGGTAAAAGTCACTTGTCTCTTACCCTGGGACCTCTCACCAGCCTTCTGGCATGTGGCTTGAGACAACGTCTTTGATCCTCTAATGACACAGACTGCCTGTTCATCCGCCATGTTCCCAGCATGCTTGGCACATACTAACTAGCGCTACAGGAGTGGCTGATGCATGAATGAATGAGCAAATGGCTGTGGGCCAGGCAAAGAGGGGATGTGAGGTGGGAAAGAGGCACCCCAGGCCTGCTCCTGTAAGAGAGCAGTGCTTGACCCCAAAGTCAGGGAGTAGACAGAGCTAGCTGAGGCTTTCAACCTTATACAGTGGTTTCCTCAGGGGCCCTTCCCTGCTCAAGCGCTCTAGAGAGAACTGTATTGATAAAGGGTAGCAGTTATTCCTGGACACAGGTCTGGACATGCCCCCTCCCTATTGCCACCTGTTCCTGCACCCCCGGAAGAGATGCCCTCCTGAGCCCCAGCACAGTTGCTTCAGCCGCTGCCCTGAGGTAACCCCCACTGTAACTTCCAGATTCACGAGCTTGTGACTTTCTCTGTCCAGCTCTGGTCTAGACGAATCTGGCCAGTCTGGAAACTAGATTCTAAAAACCCTCACTGAGGGCTGATGGGTCATGGCTGCCTCTGGCCTGGTGACAGCCAGGGACCCTTGCCAAGTCCTTCTAATACATGGCCTTCTGCTAAGGTGGGGGTGGGGGATTCAGGGGGGACAGGAAGAAGGGGGCCGGTCAGAGCTGATTGCAAGTGAGTGAGGGTGCCTGCCTCAGTGCCCTGGGTGCCTCCATAAAGCCCTCTTGGCACAGCTCTTGATCCTAAGAGACAGAGGGGCGATGCCTTTGAGAACTTTTAATAACTCCTGCGGGCAGCTCCTCAAATTCTTGGTCAGGTCCCAGCTCCATGGAGAAGCCAGCTGTGTGGCTGGAGCTGAGCCCAGCAGTCCTCACAAGGTCAGAGGTCACTCAGCTCTCTACAGGGTGGGACTCACTAGATTGCTGGGAGACAGTAAAGACAAAGACAGCCTTTCTCCGTATTTAGAGTTTGTCTCTCTAGAACTTTTGTTATGAATGGAAGGGGATCCTGGGAGCAAAAGGATTTTCCGTTGTTTTTATTTATTTATTTTTCAGAGGGATTTTGTTTTGGGGGTTACTGAACCCAAAGCTTTGTGCATATTTGTCAAGCACTGTATTAAAAGGCACATTAGTAACCGTTTTTGACAATTTTATTTTGAGTAAGGGTCTCACTCAAGTTACTCAGGCTAGTTCAAACGTGCAATCCTCCTGCCTCATCTTTCCCAATACTGAGATTGCAGATGTGAGTGACTAATACCCAGCTTTGGGGGCATTTTATTTTCTGTTTTGTGCCCTGAGCATTTGGAACATACACTGCCTTCTTTACTCTGTGCCAGGGAGGAGGAGCTGGCAAGAGGCAGGCTGATAGCAGAGGACCACGTGTGCAGAGTCAGGGCAACCCCAGAAGCTGACACCAGGCCCAGAAGTTCCTCCACACCCAGAGTTTGCAAAGGGTGGGGCTACTAACCTGTCAATATCGACCCTTCATCTGTTTATGCCAGAGATGAGAGGCATGGTATAAGGCTAGCGGGTGGAAAGGGTCTGTCTTGGTTTCTTGGTCTATTGCTTTGATAAAATGCCCTGATAAAACAACTTAAAGGCCGTATTTTGATTCATGGTTCTGGATTACAGACCATCATAGCGAGAGGAAGTCACAGCGGCAGGAACCTGAGGCAGCTGGCTACATGGCTTCTGCAGTTTGGGGAATTGTGCCACCCTCAATGTCTTACCCCCTCATTAACCTGATGAAGATGCTCTCTCACAGGCATGTCCGCGGCCTTGTCTCCCAGGTTATTTTCATCAAGTTGACAGTTGCTATCAGAAGACCTAAGCCTCCAAGGGGCTTACTCAGATCCCAGGCCTCCTAGGAGCTGTCTGTTGACTCCATGGGCTTTCTTAAGCCTTTGTGAGGGTGATGGAAAGGTGATGAGATCCCCCAGCAATTATGTTTTCCTTTTCCTGCATTAAAAAAAAAAGAAAATCACCCAGGAAGTTGTTTACATGTGATTTCCAGCGAAAACATCCAATTCTGCCCAACAGGGGCAGTGCAAAGCTCCATTCTGCACTTGTGTGACAAGCTGTGAGGTGATTTTGAACCCACTGGCCAGTGCCACACTGGGAGCAGCTGATATGAAGGGCGGATTGCACTGTGGTACATGTACATTCTTGGCTACATGTTTTATGCCATCTGGTACTTTCTGGGTGGTCCAAGCATCTTTTCCCGAGCTGCCATATAAGTACCAGTGTCAAGTGCCATTTACTCTTAAATTCTCTCTCTCTCTCTCTCTCTCTCTCTCTCTCTCTCTCTCTCTCTCGGTTGGGTCTTTGTGGGGTTTAGGTATCAACATCACTGTGGCCTCATAGAATGAATTTTGGTAGTGTTCCATCCATTTCTATCTTTTGGAGTAGCTTGAAGAGTATCGGTATTAAGTCTTCTTTGAAGGTCTGGTAGAATTCTGCCCTGAAACCATCTGGCCCTGGGCTTTTTTTGGTTGGGAGACTATCAATGGTTGCTTCTATTTCTATAGGAGAAATAGGACTATTTAATTTGTTTATCTGATCTTGATTCAGTTTTGGCAAGTGGAATCAATCAAGAAAATTGTCCATTTCCTTAGATTTTCAAATTTTGTGGCATATATGCCTTTAAAGTAGGATCTTAGGATTCTTTGTATTTCTTCAGTGTCTGTTGTTATGTTTCCCTCTCTTGTTATTTTTCAGGTTCATGCCTCCCGATGACCCGCTGGGGCGCCGCGGACCAACACTGAGCAATTTCCTAAGCAAGAAGCCAAGGCCCCCGGAGCCATCCTGGCAGCACTGTCCCTATGGTGGGTAGCACTCAGGTTTGTGGGTCCTGTCTTGAACCTGGACTGGGCAGCACAGCGGAAAGGTCTAACATGGCGGACAGCAAACCTGGGTTCCAGCCCAAGCAAGCTCTGCCCTCAACCAGCTCCCTGTCCCTGGGGAGAAGCCTAGCCTTCCTGGACTGCAGTTTGCTCACGAGGTTACTCTAAGGATGAGCTGACACCCATGAGGGCTGGATGTAGAGCCACACTCAGGGGCAGACAGGCCACGCCTCCTCCAGCTCCTGTTATCAGCTCCTTCACTGCATCAGTAGCTCATTGTGTTCTTATGTGGCTCCAGTGTTTGCCTGCTCTGCTCCCACCTTAAAACTTGGCCCATGCTAGCCATGCACAGTTATGTTTCATCCAAGATAACTGTCTATCTGGATCTTTCCCTACCTGCCTTGTCAAGTTATTTAATGCTCTTGGCTTTGTGCTTATAGGAATTCACTAAGACATGAGTGACGGGTCTGGCGTGGTGGCGCTCGCCTTTAATCCCAGCACTGGGGAGGCAGAGGCAGGTGGATCGCTGTGAGTTCGAGGCCAGCCTGGTCTACAAAGCGAGTCCAGGACAGCCAAGGCTACACAGAGAGACCCTGTCTCAAAAAACAAAAACAAAAAAGAAAGAAAGAAAGAAAGAAAAGACATGAGTGACATTCAAAATCGTTTCTGGGTTAGAATGAATATAATTATACTTTCAGGCCGACCCAGATTGTCGGGGTTCACACTTTTAAGTACTTGGGTTAGATGGCCAGTTGTCTGGTTGTTTATTCGCCCCTGTTAGAACAGGTATAAGGAGAAGGCAGTGGTTAGTGCAGGGGCATGGGCATGATCTGGCAGGACTAGCACCCCTGCTGTGGGCTCCATCCTCACAGCCTTATCCACAGGGTCCACGGAGAGGAGGGTGTGGGGTGATCAGACTCAGTTTGGCCTGAGACTCTGATCTAATAAAGTTCCTGGTGAATGAATATTTTCACTGCTGACCTTGGGGGTTATGGAGCTCTGAGCACTATCTCCCATCCACCCCAGAACACTTACCTCCTAGATCACCTTCCAGATCTGAGGTCTTTCCCGGGGTGGAAGACAGGTGAGTCAGAGGACTGGTGAAAGGGCAAGGGGCTAGGTATCTGCAGCCTATGCACACTCCAAGTCTCATCCCCCGCCCCCTCCGCCCTGCTTCTTCTAGGGAAGAAATGCACCTACGGGGTCAAGTGCAGATTCTATCACCCCGAGAGACCTCACCACCCGCAGCTGCCAGTGGCCGACGAACTCCGTGCCAAGACGCGGGCCTGGCCGGGCGGTGGCGCCCAGGAACAGCAGCGACCACCGAGTGTCCCGAGCGGCCCCGCAGCAGCCCGGCCACTTTCCCGGGAGCCCGGCGCCCACAGCCTCCCGTCAGCGCCTCAGCCCGCGACCCTGGCCGCCCTGAACAGGAGCTTCTCTCGGCTGACCTTCAGCGAATCCGCGGCCAGCGGCGTTGCTTCCCGGCCGCCTGGGCCGGACTGGATGCCCACCGGTGGCCCCAGGTCCTGGGGCTCGCCATCTCCACAGTCTCCGGGTCTGCAATGCCTCCAGACTCTGAACAACCCTCTCTGCCCTAGAGATCTCGAGTCCCCAGTCTGCCAGGAGGTCCCGCCGCCCGACGGACACCGTTCCAGGGACATGCACAATGACCTGCCTCCCAGGCGCAGACCGCTGGAAGACCCGTGGGCCCTCCTGCCAGACTCCTACCGTTATCTGAGTCACTCAGCCTGGACCGATTCTGCTTGGGGTGCCGACACCTTTAAAGGACTTTCCGCGTCCTCACAGCCTGCAGCCAATGGTGGGGGAGCACGCACCGCGCTCCGCAGCGGCTTCCAATCTGACCAAGAAAACCGTGCGATGGCCTCGGATCCTGTGTTCTCTGACCCGGCTTGGCTCACCCTCCTACAGAGATCCCAAAGGACTAGGGATCTTGGTGATGCTCCCTGAAACCAGGGATTGCTGCGTGGACAAGGTGGTTTCTGATCGGAACACATTGGTATCTGGTTCTAAGTCGCATCCACAAACGTTTCAGCTGCTCATCCTAGCAAATCAAAGAGAACACCAGACGTTCAAGCTGAGTTCAATAAAAAACTTTTGCTTTGTTTGTGTGTGTAGGACTCTACAAAGCCATGAGAACGTAACGTGGGGTCGTAGTTGAAAGTTTGAAAAGGGCTAGTAAATAATTTTGACTTTTGTGGCATCAAATAATGTTTAAAATATGTGTTTAGGTGACATGGGAAAAAGGGTATTAATGTCTGGAGTTTTCATGTCACCGTTGCTAACCTCGCTCATAGGAGAGCCCAGCCTTGCTGTGTAAATTTTACTGTGGGGCCGTGTGGTGTTGTGGGTGTCCCAGGGGCCCTTGATCCTAAGATCCTTCTCACCAGGTCTTCACTTCTTTTGTACATATATACCATATTACCCAAACATCACAACACACACACACACACACACACACACACACACACACACACACACTCCACATACACCCTTGCTCAAGACTCAGCCTGGATTTTTTTTTTTAAATCAGCTTTTCTTTGTGGTGAGCTTACAAACTCTACTAAATAGCACACATTACAGAGATAAGATTCCAGTCTACCCACCACTCCTCAAAAAACCAAACCAAAACCAACCAACCAACAACAACAGCAACTAAAAACAACTCGTGTGTCAGCATGGAGTTGGATTCTGGTGGAAGTCTCTTGTACCTCTACCTAGCTGTAAATTGTAGACAAGCTTGGCTTTGGGTTTTGGGGGAGAAGAGCACATTCATTTGCAAGGGACAAGAAACAAGACAGTGGCCAGCATATGGACCCAGCATTCTTAGGGACTCTAGCCTCTCTAGGCAGCACCCACAGGTTCTTGGTGGCCTGCCAAGGTTGAACCTCATTTGTTCATGAGAGACTTTGGTAGTTTTCTGGTCAGGGAAGTCATGAAAGACCTGCCAGTGGAATCTGTTTGCTAAATCCTCCCTGTGCCTGCAGTGTTGTGTGTACACTGGAAAAACACCACGTTATCACAAGGCCCAGCAAAGGTGTGCCTCGGGGAGAATGCCATTGTGGCATTCATGGTAAACTTGACTCCTTGGCACCAGAGCAGTCATATGGCTTCCTGTAAGCCCCCTCCCCCTTCTTTTAAAACCACATTCTTAGTCTGGCTTCTTGTAGACCTGTCTCTCACCCCCTTTCGAAGCCTACACTGCTCTCACAGCGTTGCTTCCTATCTGGAGGAGTCCTGAAGAAGCTCTGCTCTTTCTAGACCCTTCAGGTTTTCTTTTCCTCCTCAGGTGTGTGTTTCCTTTCCACAAGACAGACTCACGACTGTTGGAGGGCAAGACTGTTGATTCTCAGGGGGCCATTCCCTGCTGAGAGTCAATGCATTGCAAATTTACAGTTGGAAAAGTTTAAACTGCTTCCTCTGAGGACAGGTTTGAGTTTTAGTAAGCTGTAAAGCTATTTTATTTGGTTCACTGTGATTAAGAAAGGTACAAGGGGAGAAAAAAAAAAAAAAGGGAGTGGGTGGGGACAGAAGACAGCACATCTCAAATGTCTCAATCACCTTTGGAAAAATTCCAAAGTCTTAGCATGTCTTTGTGACACAAAACCATGGATGAGCTGTATAAACAGACCATTCCTAGTTGCATAGCTGTTACCATGCTCCAAAAATAAACCACATTTCCCCACACCTGGACTCTATTGTCAAACCGTGTGTCCATTTCTTTTGTGAGCATCTCGCCACTGTGTGGTTTGTTGTTGTTGCTGTTTTAAACAGGATGAGTGAGAAGTCATGGCTACTGTCCAGTTCGAACAGTTGCCGTCCCGTGTTCTCCCTCCCTTGGGGGACATCTATGAGGGGCTAGAGTCCACCTTTTCCCCACAGGTAGCTGGACCCCTTCCCAGCACATGCCTTCACAGGCTTATGTGCAGATCATTCCCAAGACCTCAGGCTGCCCCAGTCCTGGGTCCAGACCCATAGAAGCATCTCCAGAATTAACTCCCCCTGTTAAGCCCAGAAGCAGAGGGAGTTCTCAGTACCTCCCAGCATAGGGCCGCCCTGCTGCGCTTTCCCCGGGCACTCCATCTGGAAGGAGGCTTGAGCAGTAGAAGCAAGAAAAGCTGCTTATGTCAGCATTGTTCTAAGTGAACCCCGGCTTTGGTTAGCTGTCAAGTCAGATGGAGTGCTGTGGCCCAGCTGTTGGCTGGGGGGGGGGGGCGAGTTTGGATGAGGCCACAGGGGCTGGTGGCCTCGGGGAGAAAAGTTCTCTGGTGGTGGTCAGGTGATGGTGGGGAGATCTTAGATGGGAGAGGGCCATTAAAGACCAAGGAAGGTACAGGATTTAGGGAGTTGGAGAGAGTCATTGGTATTACAAATCCCACCACAGGGGGCGGCATGGAACCAGCATCAGGTATACAATTCATGGGGTTTTGTGCACCGTAAAAGCATAGAGTCTCTTGTTCTAAGTGACTATAAATTTCAAGATGGTGACAGCCAAGCTTTAGACCAGGCACAGCGTTGTTCTGTGTCCCTGCGCAGGACACCCTCTATGAAACTCTAGAAAGAAGGGACACATGAGGAGAGCCTTCTCAGAGTGAGCTCACAGCAAAATACTGAAAGAGGTCAGCACCCAACACATGAACATAGGTGTGACTCTCTTAACCACAAATACACACACAGACACACACACAGACACACACACACACACACACACACACACACACACACACACACACACACATCCCCTCCCCCCTTATAGAAATAAACAAAAACATAACAGAGCAAGAATCTGTGGGCATCCAGAGCAGGTGCTAGGCCTCTGCTTAAGAATGAGGGCGTCTCTCACAGGTGTCCCTGCCCACTCCTGCTGTGAGCTACCAGAGGGCAGAAGCCAGGGGACTGGAGCAAACACACAGGAAGCCAACCACTTCCAAGTGGGCAGGAGAGCCCCACACCTGGCAGCAATTGTGCTGTGTTAGGCAAGGTTCTTCGGCTGCCATCATGGCTTCCAAAACCAAATGGCAGGTAGTCAGAGGTGGAGGCAGCACTGAGGCTGCGAAGTCCGCCAAGTACCCGTCTGTTTTCTTTTGGGCCTTTGCTTGTTTTTTTCTTTTTTTCCTCATTGTTCCCTTCTAAGCTTTTCTGTAGACAATAAGCTGTTCCACAGGCAGGTTCAAACACACACCCTTTCCGGCTAAAGATTCAAAAGGCAGCCTTGAAAAAGATCGTGAGTTCTGAGTGGCCTAATGCGGGTCACGTACCCATCCCTAAACCAATCGACCTTGATCTCATGACCACCTCTGGCCAGCACATGGGTGTAAATTGTGAGTGTTAGTTTCTTCACAAACCTACAAGGTGGGTAGACATTGTCAGGATCCCTCAAAGATAGAGGGCCACTGTCCAGACAGACAGAACATATCTCCACACCTACATTCAAACCTGGGGATTAGGCCAAGCCTTAGGATGCCCCAGCAACCTCCCGTCCTATTTGGTGACCCTCATATCTGTTCATCCACAGACAACACAGGTGGGGGGTGGTGGGGGGGCGAGGGAGGGAAACAGAAAAGTCCAGGACAATAGAGCTTGGACTGTCATCCTGGTCATTGGGCCAATTCTGAGGTGAAAGCCAGTGAACACTTTGGCAGAACATCACCGAACCTGCACCCCCCGCCCCATGGTTGTGCAGGAGGCTCTTTGGAGTCAAAGGTGGACCTTGTCGACTTTGAAACATCTGAGGTGATGTCTCAAACCCTCACTGTCTCAGCAGTGATGGGGGTCAGGGCTGGGTGTGTGTGGGGGCGGCGGGAAATGAGGAGCACTGGACATGACCCCACTGGGCAGTTAGCTTCTTGTGAGTTCCTGAAGGCACTGCTTGACACCCATTCCAGTTCTCAGAAACAGAAAAGGTGCTGGGAAAAACAAACAAAGAGACAATGGCAAGCGCACAGAAAGAAGCTCAGTGTCGTGTTTAAGTCTGGCTGACTGGCTGTCATTGACGGGTGCTGCTGACTGACAGGCACTAACTGACAGCCGACTGACACAGAGTCACTACCCCAGTGACTGATGTCTTTTGACACTTTGAATCACTGACAGAGACAGATGGACACCAATGCTAGCTGACACCAACACACTGACTAAACTTACATTAATTCACTAACAGTGACTACCTACTTCATTGATTAGTTGACAAAGACTGTCTGACTGACACTATGGCGACTGACTGACTGACTGAGAAAGAGAAACTGTTCTGATTCAACAACTGACTTATACTAGCAATGATTAACACTGACTGGCTGACACTGAGTGACTGACACTGATTATCTGACTGGCTGATGCTGAGTGACTGACACCGATTATCTGACTGGATGACACTGAGTTACTGACACTGACTATGAATGACTGTCTAGCACTTAGTGACTGATGCTGATCATGGCTTCCTGGTTGGCGATGAGTTACTGATGGATACTGACTGCGACCAATTGGCTGATACTGCCTCACTGGTCCAAGTGTAGCCCGCCCTCTTGGCTGCTGAAAATGATTGCTCAAATGGGATTACTTACTCATGAAAACTCTGATTTTTATCGGTAGTCAAAATGATTCTTGAATACAGTGTTTGTCCGACTGTGAAAAGTCATGTCAAGCCCCAAATTTAGGCCTGAGAGAGAGAGAGGCAGCCAGAGAGCATTTTCTCCACAAGGCTCTGGCAGTATAGGAAAGGAGCAAGAATTTTCTTGTAAAGAGGTTTTGCCCTTGCTGCTCAGCATTGTCTCCATCTATTTCTTTCCAAGTCTTGCTCTGCTCAGACACTTTGTGAGTCCTTTGGGCGCCACGCTTTGCTTGACCATAATTTTTGCTTTTCTACCTCCCTTAGCTTCTCTCATTTGTCCCTCATATTTCTGCATCCTTTAGAGACCCCTATCTTCACCTATACTCCGCGCTATAGGACTGGTTGACACTGAGCGACTTGGCTAACTGGCACTGAACTCTCCCCAGACTCCCTCAAAGTTATCTCTTCTGGATTGCATTCCATTTACACATTCTCACACTGCTTGAGGGCACTCCTGCAATGGCTTTACTTTGAATGGTTGCTTTTCTTTATTGAATTTTCCTCTGTGGCTAGGCCAGACTTCCCTAAGCAGGCCATGCACACTTAAAGGGCATGAATTCTGTCTTATTCTGGTTTTTCCAACAGCCTGGTCAAGGGAGACAAAATTATAGAAAGAACGGAGTTCTGAAGTTCCTTGTAACATTGGCTCTAGCTAGTCACATCACAGCACGTCCCTTCCTGGGCCTGGACGCAAGGCACTTTCTTCTGAGCTTGTGGAAGACACACTCAGAGAATGGCATTTATGACAAGCAATCTGTGGTGACCAAAGAGATATGGTGATTGTCAGAAAACTCCAAAAGACGGAAGACTTAATGAAAATACAGTCCATTCAATGAATGCAATGTGGCACACCATTAAGATAATATTGTTTAAAGGTGCAAGTGTTAACCATATATTGTGAAGTAGAAAAGTAGATTCTTTTAAAAAAGAAATACACTATGTGATGAATTTCAGGAAAATGGTATTTACCTGCTTCTGGTGTTTTTTTTTTTTTTTTAATTGACTCAACTCCGGGGATTTTTTTTTTTTTTTTTGGGCAGGGGAGGGAGTAGTTCCTTATGATCTGTTTGTTGCAAATGCAGTAGTTTATGGTGTTGTAGAATTCCGTATTGTAGAACTCCATATGGGCCAAGGCCAAGCTCTGCCAGGCCTGAGTGGTTTTTCTTTGCTTGTTTACCAGAGAGATTCAGAAGCTTGGGGTGAGGAGGTCCCATATTTTCTTGCTAGAGGCCTGATTCCTTGGGCTTGCCATTAACTCACACTCACAGTAGGATTCCTAGTCTTTGCCCTGTGGCCCATCTAAGAGTCCCCCAAAGAGACCCCCAGAGCTGTTCTCTGTGCCCTGTGGCCTACACCCTGGTTTCTTCCCTTCTTTTAGGCACGCGCCACCTCCCCCCACCCCCCTACCCCACCCCCCGCTGAATGGCTGAGGGTGAGCAAAATGCATGGCTATTTCTTTTAATAATTGTCATTTATACTGATGGATTAGCTTCATCACAAGAGTCCCTGAGCACAGCCAAGGCCTTTGGTACCCAGGAAAACTGGACTGGTATGCAAAGTAGGGGGGATCAGGGGGACTCTGAGTAACCTCAGGATTCCTTCTATGGGTCAGTAAGGGACCGTATGACTTAGTACACGTGATACTAGAGTGGAACTCTGGTGTTCCAAGGGGACCCCCATCTCGGGGGGCCAAGGTGCTTGCTCAAGGTACAGAGGGAGCTTGGGACCTCAGAGCCTTTCTGTTCCTTGGGGCTTTCTAAAGACACACTCCTCCATCTTTTTATTTATCCAGGACGCATTTATCACCTGCAGTCTTGGGAAAGTCTTTCCCTCACAAAGCCTCCTTCTAGGATGAGGGCAAAGCTAATGCTTACCACACAACAGCCGTTGTACCCCTCACCTGCTGCTCAGTGCCACCCCACTTACCATCACTGTTACTATTGGGAGGAGGAGACTGAGGCACAGATAAATAGCTTGCCAATGGTCAACTGCATTGATTTTATAAACATTTTTCTTCCTTTAGAAGTAATTAACTGAGCCAGGAGAGGCGGTATACACTTTTAAGAGCAGCACTTGGGAGGCAGAGGCAGGAGGAGCCCTGGTGAGTTTGAGGCTGGCCTGCTCTACATGGCGAGACCCTGTCAAGAGACAAACAAACAAACAAACAAAATGACCACAAACCCAATTTAGTGTAAATAATAGCACATGCACATAATATCACCCAAAGACAACTGGCATAGCATTTGAAAGTCTAGTTGGGAATTCTCTCTGCAGAGCTGGTACCTCAGAAGCTGTAATGATTGTTATAGTAACACAAGCCAGGACCCTTCAGTAATCAGGAAGGGTGTTAGAAATGATGGTTTATTGTCCAGAGACCTCGGCCCTGGCAAGCCTCAGGCCTTAGGCTGTCTACGAAGCCTGCCAGCAATTCTTGGCTCCCTTCCTTTGCTGGGGCCTCAGGGGGTAAGGCTGAGGGCCGCAGCATCTAGACCAGCTCTCTCAGATTTCCACCCCTTAGTAAAAACAGAAAAGCTAACTCCATTTTTGCTTTTCTCATGGCAACATACGTCTAGACCAGAGGTTCTGAGCCTTCCTGTTGCTGCCACCTCTTAATACAGTTCCTCACAGTGTGGGGACGCCCCCAACCATAAACATTATTTCAGTGCTGCTTCATGACTGTAATTCTGTTACTGTTATAAATCATAATGTAGATTTTTTTTTTTTTTGGAGATAGAAGTCCACCAAGGGACTCGAGACCCACAGGTTGAGAATCATTGCCTTAGGACATCTAGAATTTGACAAAACCAGATGCAGCAATGACTGTGACGTGTCCACGCAGAAACAGGTGTGAGATGCACAAACCTCCACCCACAGTGCCATGATGCGCTGACAACTTATTTATTTGTTACTGAGACCAGGTAGAGGATGGGCATCCTCTCCCACCCCCGATGCCTTCCCCTGCCCCTTCTGGAGCTTAGGGTGGGGTGGGAGAAGCCAAAGCCTGGGAGACACAGCAGTATCCAATTCAACGAAGAGTCACCTGCTCCAGTTTGCTGTTGATCCTTCAAAATGTAACACCGTGAAAGCCAATCAAAATGGACCATAGGCTTAAGTGTGAAACCTAACTCTATAAAAGCTCAGGAAAGGCGTAAAATGTGGCCTTGAGTTAAAGATTTTAAAAATAGGACACCAGCAGTGTGATCTACTAAACAAAAGGAGATAACCTGGCCTGCTCTCTGAAAGACAATGTGAGGAGAGCAAGACAGGCTGCACATGAGAAAAAAAGCAAAACAAACAACAAACAAAAAACCAAAACAAACAAACAAACAACCCACTTGCAAAGCTTGTATCCCCAGAGAGTATATGTACAGAGGACACAGAGAGCCCCTGGAAGCCGGATACTAATAAGACCGATGAAAATATAGATACATGGCTTTATTTTTTAAAAAATGCTAGAGGGAGGAGATGGCGCATTGTTTAAGAGTGCTTGTGGCTCTTGTGAGACACCAGGGTTTAGTGTCCAGGGCCCACATCAGGTGACCTACAACTGCCTGAAACTCAAGCTCCAGGCTGTCCACTGCTCTCCAGGATGTAAACCCATACAGGCACACATGTATACACACAAAAACAAAGTTTAAAAAAAAAAGACATGAAGCTGGCGGAATGGCTCACCAAGGAAAAGGTGAGCACACATAAAGGTGGAAGAAGATATTGACTCCATAAAATTGTCCTCCCGCCTCCACAAGCACGCTGTGGCATGCAATTTCCTCCCACAATAATAAGCAAAATAAAACGTAAGCTGCTGTGGGTGGCCAGTATGCATTTGAAAAGGTCCTCAATATTCCTAGCTTCTGGCAGGATGCAAATTAGATGCCACTGCATGTGTATTGGAGGAGCTGGCATTCAAAAGACAGATCATGTAAGAAAGACTGTCTCCTCAGCCTCTTCTGTTACCTCTGGGGTGTGGAGGCTTACCCTCACTGCCAGTGTCACTGTCTCCTGGCTCTGCTGACACTTAACACGCTGGCAGCCCAAGGCAAGAGACCCAAGCAGGACATCTCGGTCTCTATAATTTCCTTTTAAGTCTTCATCCACCTCTGTGCTTAGAGATGGCTGGGGAGGTGATGGTTTGGTTGAGAACACCTCTCGGGTCCCCAGAGCCAGCTCCGTCTCTCTCTAGTTGCCCACTGGAGCCAGGGCCAAGTGAATCTAAGGGTTCATGTGCATGTCACGTGTGACACACACAATCCTTCCCAAGGACCGCACAGAAGCCGGACTTTCCTTCCAGCATCCATACAGACATAGCAATAGCTGACGTTTGCCTTTTACTTAGTAGTTGGATGTATTCAAATCTCCCCTCCTCCATACATGTGTGCGAACAAGCATGCCCACAGTGCACACATGGAAGCCAGACAATGTGGCAGTTTTGTCCTTTGTGTGAATGTTTTGCCCGTGTGTATATAAGTGTACCATGTGTGCACACCCAAGGAGTCCAGAAATGTGTTGGATCCTCTGAAACTGGAGTCACACAGTTGTGAGCCGAAGTGTAAGTGCTGAGCACTGTACCCAGCTTTTGTACAAGTGCTCTGATTCCTTGCTAAGCCATCTCTCCAGTATACTTTTTTTTTTAAAAGAGAATTTATTGAACATCCTGGTTACTTTTTATAGTCAACTTGACCCAACCTAGGAGACCCACCTGGGAGAGGATTTGAACTCATGAACTGCTTGGATCTGATTGGCCTGTGGGCTTACCTTGGGCTTGCTTGTTGTCTTCATTGCTGACTGATGTGGAGGGGCCCAGGCCACTGAGGGCAGCGCCATGCCTGGGCCGGTGGTTCTGAGCTGTATAAGAAAGTTAGCTGAACACAAACCAGTGAACCAGTTGGTAAGGAGCCATCCTCCTTGGTTTCTGCCTGCGCTCTACAAGCATTTAATATTCCCTTTGTGCAGTGGTCTAGTTTGCTTTCTGTTGCTGGGATAAACATGGCCAAAAGCAACCCATGGGAACAAAGGATTTATTCCAGTTTAATTTAATCACTGATGGAAGTCCACTGATGGAAGAAGAAAGGCTACTTTGTAACATGCTATGTTGACTTAAAGACACGTTTGTCCTGAGCATGAAGCTAAAAGTGCCAGTTCTAGTTAGGCACACATGCTCTCCAGGACAGTTCAAGATACCTGATGCCCTGTGGGGAGATGGTCACACTAACACCAGCCTTGACTCAAGCTCGGTTCATACCTAGAGAGCCTCAGCTAGGGAAAAGGAGTGCTACCTCATGGAGACATTTCTCCTCCTCCTCTTTCTTTTTCTGTTTTTGTTTTTTTGAGACAGACTTGGCTATCTTGGGCTCACTTTGTAGACCAGGCTGGCCTACGAACTCACAGCGACCCACCTGCCTCTGCCTCCCCAGTGCTGGGATTAAAGCATCCGCCACAGCTGCAGACTCTTAATTCCAGTATCACTTTCCTCCCTCAGTTCTCACGTCACACACGTGGGGTCAAGGATTGTTTTCAGACCTGCTGTTGACCGAGTGTTGGGAAGAACCGCTGCCGAGTACCAACTGACTTCAGCACCCCAAATGAGGCAGCTGTTGGGGGATGTGGCAAGTCTGCCACTGCTAAGAACCTCACCATACTGCATTTCAGGTCCCCAGGCCACCAACCTGACGTTTAGCCTTTGGTGGGGGTGGTCTCCAGGTCCTTTTCAAAACACATGTAATGTCCCTACTCAGACCACTAGGTGTCACTGTTGCAGCATGACTGGTTGACCTGAGTGCGCTACTTCAGAGCTGGTCAACTGCCTTACACTTCTGGCATCTTGCGTCTAGCAGGTT
Source organism: Acomys russatus (assembly GCF_903995435.1). Taxonomy (NCBI): domain Eukaryota; kingdom Metazoa; phylum Chordata; class Mammalia; order Rodentia; family Muridae; genus Acomys; species Acomys russatus. Next base: position 44,520,301 of record NC_067157.1, on the reverse strand, counting down.
CCTGGGGCTAGCAGTTGATGATTGCACATGACAAGAAAAGCCACATCTACCATTTGACAGGTAAGAGCGTGGCTATTAAGGGGCACTAGAAAGGCAAATTAAATATATTTTCATTTTGTATCTTAAACTATACTATTTCAAACATACAGAAAACTCTAGAGAATATCGTTAAGTGCTTGATTGGAAACTTAATATCTTCCATGCTCAATTCAGTTATTTAATTTAATAATAGTTTATAATTTTCTCTAAACAGATATTGATACATATTTTAATGCAATTATTCTTGGATGCCTTGCAGTTTTTATTACTATTGTTGCTCAGATCTTTATATAAATGTGTTCTTTTTCCTTCACACCTTTCCACTGTCTATTGTTCAAACATTGATTTTTGTTGGATTCCAGGCTCAGTTCCTCGTAGGTGAGACTAATCTTGCCTGTCAACTTGACATTCTTGCGGAAAACGCATCTCAGTTGAGGAACGGCCTTTCTCAGGTCGGCCTGCAGGCGTGTCTGTGGGGGGCATTTTCCCAATTGCTGGCTGATGTGGAAGGGTTACTGTGAGGGATGCCACCGCTGGGCAGGCAGTGCTGGACTGTGTAGGAAAGCAGGCTGAGCGTGGCTGGGTGTGGCGGTGAGCAGCGCTCTTCCTGACCTGGCCTCTCTTGATGTTGAAAGTAAGCCGCTTTTGGGTCATGGTGCTTATCACAGTAATAGAACACAAACTAAAACAATTACATTTTTTCATTCTTTAGGGTGAATTTAGTTCACACACACACACACATATATATTATGTGTATGTATGTATGTGTGTGCCTTCCTTCCTTCCTTCCTTCCTTCCTTCCTTCCTTCCTTCCTTCTTTCCTTCCTTCCTTCCTTCCCTTTTGAGACAAGGTCTCTCTATGTAGCCTTGGGTAGGTTGGACCTTACTATAGAGACCAGATTGCTTTGGATCAGAGCCCCTTGCTTATGCACCCCTAGCGCTAGACTCTAGGGATGTGCCACAGTTTACGCCTCATCATTTTGAAGTGCTGAGCCCTTTTTGCACATGGACCATGCTGGCTAAGGTCCTCCGTTGACACTGACAACAGGAGTTTCCATGGTGATGGGATGCTCCCCCCATTCCCTGGAGGATACCATAGACACATGTGGCTAGTGCAACTGAGGACCTAAACTTTAATTTTTTAAAAATTGTAATTAATTATACACATCAACAGTCACATGTAACTCATGGCTACCCTGCTGACAGTGAATTTTCATGCAGAGCCCAGCTGAGCACTGCGCACTGAGCTGTGTGCCTCAGTGTTGGGGCGCTTTCTCCTGGGTTCCCATCACTGGAATAGGCGCTTGGCTGGTGGTTTGTTGAGCCTCTCTCTGATTTGTTATCTCTGTCTTTGGGAAATACAATAAAGAAGTCAAGACTGCAGATTCCCCAGGGAAATATAAAAAGTCACCGGTGCCAACAGCAGCCTTGACATTGAGAGGATGCCTCATGCCTTTCTGTCCCGTGTTGGGCATTGGAGCATCCATCACTCCTAGTGAGCTTCCTGTTACATTCCTAAGAGAAATCACACCCACTCTGTGTGCATATCTATAGTCACACACAGCACACACACTTTGAATGAAAAAGTGTCAGCTTTTATTTGTTTTTGTTGTTTTTTTTTGTTTTCGAGACAGGGTTTCTCTGTGTAGCCTTGGCCATCCTGGACTCACTTTGTAGACCAGGCTGGCCTCAAACTCACAGCAATCCGCCTGCCTCTGCCTCCCAAGCGCTGGGGTTAAAGGCGTGTGCCACCACGCCCGGCTCTTATTTGTCTTCTTAAAAAGCCCCACGCATTTGAATATTCAAGAAATTCTATGAAGAGCATGATAGCTCGGTGACCAGAGCTCTATCCTCAAGATTCAAATGGTCGAAGGCGAGAACCAGCTCCTGCATGTTGTCATTTGACTTCTACTCACACACTGTGACATGCAACAAATAAAGAAACAAATGGCAAATGAACCTAATAATGTTTTAAGGAGAAAAATCCAAAAAACGAAGCAACAAGCGAAAGATGCTGACAACAATTGACACATTTGCTTCTAGGATGAGTGCTTTGTTTTCAACATGTGGTTGAAGTCATTCTGCAGGTATAATTTAACAATTCCATTTTTTTCTTATAATAATATCATATGAGTATTGTCTTTGTCCTATAGATACTGCAAATACAATATGGTTAGAACTACATTTTCCCAGCGGGGAGACAGAAATTTACTTAATTTGTTGCACACTATTTATTTCTCCTTCTTTAGGCCAAGATATTTAGAGACATAAAAATATCTTGGCCTAAAACTTTCTGGAATTCATCCAAAATAAATTCTTAGATATAAGCAAAGTAACTCATATTTTATGGCTTCTGGTGGTATTGCCAAACTACTTAGTAACAAGTAAGCTTAGCTGTTACCAGGCGTCCACTTTCTCAGCTCTTCACCAGCAAGAATATATCAAAAACAAACCCCAGAAAATTTAGTTTTACAAAATTATGCCTATGGGTTTCTTGACCAGGGGAGTCCTCCAAGCTTATCTGCTGTGCTCCCTGAAATCCCTCACCGCCACCCATCAAGCCCTCACAGCTCCTTCAATTCCCCAGCCCCAACTGTCTCCTTCACCCTGCCCCCACCCACTCTCCAAATGTCTTGACTGAATGGGTCCCTTTTAGAGGATGGAAGTGGCCTGAATGAAGCTGGCAAGCAGCCTCAAGCTCCACAATAATAGGACTCACTGAAGTCAGTGCTCCGGGCCTGTTACCGGGGAAGAGGAAGATGGACATATAGGGCCCTGGACTCTAGGTTCCGGCCACTCAAGTCCACCAGAGCAAACCCCCTTCTCTGCTGTTGTATATGTTGAAGGTTAAGATTTGTTTGGAAAAAAAGAGTTCTGTTACTAAGAATCTGTTGAAAAGCACTGCTGTGGGTCAAAATGACTAGTATCTACTTTTTTTGCTCAGTGCAGTTTTTTTTTTCTTCCTGAGACAGGCTTTCTCTGTGTAACGTTGGCTGTACTGGACTGTGTTTGTAGACCAGTCTGTCCTCGCCCTTACAGAGGTCTGCCTGCCTATGCCTCCCCAGTGCTGGGATTAAAGATGTTGCCCCATGGCCCCTGGTTCAGTGCAGATTTCAAACCAAAGAATTTACAAAGGGGCAGAGTCTTCTCGGTGTGGGTTTCTGCTCTGACTGGCTGAGGTCTGTCTGCCAAGTGGGCCTGGAGCTGTCAGGTACAGAGCTTAAGAAGCACTCTGGCTCGGAGTGCTCAGAGGTCCTGAGTTAAATTCCCAGAAACCACAGCGTGGCTCACAGCCATCTATAGAGTGATTTGGTGCCCTCTTCTGGCCTGCATGTGTTTGTGCAGCCACTTGGGAGGCAGAGGCAGGCGGTCCCTTTATGAGTTCAAGGACAGCCTGGTCTACAGAGTGAGTTCTAGGACTGCCAGAGCTACACAGAGAAACCCTCAGGGCCTGCACAGGTTTAAGTCAGACAGATCCCAGAGCTGAGAGAAGAAGTGGACACAACCTCCCATCCTTAACCAAGAATCTATCTATAATTGACATCTGATTAAATAAGAATTAGTTTTCTCCTTGATGGCATTTTTGTAGATTTTTTTGGGGGGTCTCATATCACTTTGTTTAGTCATGAAAAAAAATCGTATTGGTCTTCTGCTGGCACATGATGGCTTCCGATTTTGTGCTTTTGTGTGTATTGTTTTTGTGTGTTTCTTATGCTTTAAAAATCTGTTATTATTATTTTTAATTTGACTTTTTTTATATTTTGAAGAGACAGAGAAAGAAGGTGTAAAGTTGGATGGGTGTGGAGGTGGTGGTGGGGAAAACCTGGCGGGGGGGGGGGAGACTATGATCAGGATATATTGTATGAAAGAAATTATTTTAAAAGACCCCAGCAATACTGTGGCCATCTTCAGCTCCAGCCTCCATGCCTGCTCCTGAGAATACGTGCTGAGTTTTCTCTTGATGGTTTCTCAACCTATTGCACACAGGCAAAGCCACGAGTGGAGCATGGAGGTCTGTGGCACGGCCGACCATGGTGCTGGCCTACCGGAAGTGAGCTCCCAGTCTTTGGTGTTCGCTTCACATAAACTGGGAATTCCAGTTGACACGACTCCTCGTGTCCTGACCATTCTTTGTGCTGACCTCTCTTGCAGGGATGGTCTGGCCTTGATGTCGCCCAAGACGAGCTTCTGCCAGTAAGTCTGCATCAAGCTCCATCTGTGCACCGCTGGAATGCTGACCACTTTCATTGGTCCCAAAGGCATCATGGGACCAGTTCTTAGACTGATTGTTCCAGAACACTTTGGGACTTCCACTTCCTCCCAGGTACAGCAAAGACAGAATAGCTGATAAAAGGACAGAGCATAATTTTAGCAGACACAAGCGACAAAGAAACAGGACAGTGTTTTTAGTAACTATTCCATGTAGGAGTGATCTGTGAAGCTGTGAGGGAGGACCAGAACAGAGGAAACCAGAGTAGACTTCTTCCTGTAGCAGCTTCTTGCATCCTCCCAGAGTCACGGCACTGTGCAGGCTGCTGTCTGTGCCTTGTCACTTCATCGTTGCTATTTGTAAAGGCCTTGGACACAAGGATGTACAGAGCAATGGGACGAAGCGGAGATCTGGAAATAAACACACATAGATACAGGTACCTGCACTTGCCTGGAGCGTACAGAGAGCCTCTTCAGTAAGCCATGCCAAGGAAACTGGACAGCCACGTGGGCAAGAGTAAAACTAGGGCCTGCAGGGATGGCTCAGTGGTTAGGAGCACTGATGCTCTTCTGAGAGGGTCTGGATTCAGTTCCCAGAACTCACATGGTGACTTAGGACTGTCTGTAATTCAGTTCCAGGGGGAATTTGATTGCCTCTTCTAGCCTCTGTGGGTACCAAGGACACTACTAGTGCATAAACATGCAATCATCATCACCATCAACAACAACAAAGTTCTTCCAGAGCACCCAAGTTTGTTCCCAGCACCCATGGAGTTATTTGGGCAAGAAGGAGACCAGTAAGTTGGGAGTGGGTAGGATGGGAAAAGTAAGAAGGGATAACAGAAATGAGAGTCTTATGGTGTGTTTACATAAAAATGTACCTGTAATAGCCGCACTCAGAAAGCTGAGGAATGAGGGTGGCCATGAGCTCCAGGCAGTCTCATAAAAACTGAAAACAAGAAAACTCCAAAGGAAGAGTGGGACATGGCACTGCACACTTTAATCCCAGCATGTGGACCCTTGCCTTGGTTGCACTTCTCAATGGGACCACACTCTGGGTCTTCTCCCAGTCTTTTTGTTTTGATCCTAAGTGTGAGAGGGCTTGTGATGTTTGGCTGATAGAAAGGGAACTGCCTCTTTTGGGGGGGGGCATGATCTTTGCCGGTTGATAAGCATTCTGTGTGGACTATGGGAGAGTATAAATACTTCAAATAACAGAGATCAGTCACTTTTGCATCACTTCACATCACTTGGCTGTTCATCACCCCACTTCATGATGTTCAGGGGAAGACGTTGAAGAGGCTGCTGTGTCTGCTGTTGCTCCCATTGTGGTTTGTTTCTGCTGTTGAAATCTTGATGAGTGGAATCACCCCCAAGGAACTGAGTCTAAAAAAGTCTACCTCCACTGTCCCTACTAACCTTCTTTCTTTTTTATCTAGGCTTGGTAGGTTGGAAGGGAGGTAGAAACATTAAAGAATCCCAAATAAAGTAGGTTTTAAAAATATCAAAGCCTGTCCCAGCACTTGGGAAGCAGAGGTAGGTGGATCGCTGTGAGTTCGAGGCCAGCATGGTCTACAAAGCCAGTCCAGGACAGCCAAAGCTACACAGAGAAACCCTGTCTCGAAACACACACACACACACACACACACACACACACACACACACACACACACACACACATATATACACCACCCTGCCACCACCACCCTGCCTCCCATTCCCCCAACCCTTACAACTGGACTCAGGCCAGTATTTGCGTTTGCACTAGAGACACCTCTTCTACCTAGATGCTATGCTCTGCTTCTGGTTGGTGTCTCTAGTGGATGTGGGCCTATTAAAACTTAAAAAAAAAAAAAAAAAAAAAAAGCAGCTTTTCTTACGACATCAGTTTAGACTTAGGGAAATTTGTTGTATTGTTATGTTCCCTTCTCTCTCCAGATTACTGAGTGGAAAGCAGTTACAGATGGGGACCAGCTTGAGGTTGAAGACCGGGAGCCACAGGTGTGAAACAGATCTCCCGAGCTCTCCCGGTATCTCCAGTTGTCCCTGCTGTTGATCGGAAGATCTTTTCCTGCCAGGCTTGAACCTAGACTGCTGCGGTTACCACAGGTTTTCTCATTACTGCTTTGTGAAGATGAGGAAGGATGCTCTGACGCGAGTCCACGTGCCTTAGTAAGAACGTGAGGTTGGAGAGCACATTGGAGGAAGCGCTTCATTCCGCGGAAGTGGAGGGACCAGCTCTGTTTTGATTTTCTCACTGTAGCTTCTGGCATGGCCCTGACAGAGACTGAGTCCTCCCCAGGCCTCTCTTCCTAGCGTCACCTGATGCTGGCTTTTGAGTGGATCTGTGTTGAAAGCTTCTGCTCTGCTGGCTTCTTTCGGACCACTACACTATCAACCATGTAAGGCCACGCACGCTTCTGGGGGCCAGACTTAAAAGCGCTTGCTCAAAGTTTTCTCCTTCAATTTTTTTTTTTCCGGCCGAGCGATATTTTCAACATGAAATGTTCCCTTGTAATTATGCTGTCTGTATTTGAATTTTTCCCTGCTTGACTTAAGTTCTGTTTAGTCAGCAGTTTTATGTGTGGGAAGCAAGGACGTACCCGCCTGGAGGAAGCACCCAGGCCTCATTTCCTCCCCATTGCTGAGTTTCATGTGGAAGTTTATTGTGTTTTTCAGGTGCCCTTTTCTCCCCCTTCTCTGTTAGAGGACACCCCGACATTCGAATGGGAGAGGGAGAAACAAGAGGTGACGTCAGCTGCAGGACTCCATCCAACTTAAACGGAAGGAGGCAAATACGATCTGGCCGCAGCGTAAGAGGCAGCCAATGCAGGATCTGGGACAAAGCCTCCAGCCCTCAGGGTACCGAGGCACCCCTGACTTTGGACTTGCTTGTGCCCGTTTCCAGCCTACCTCAACTACAGCTGCAGCAGCAGCAGCAGCAACCAGCTGAAACCAGAACTTAGGTGACTAAGACTGAATTTGAACATTTAGCACCAGGGAGGGAAGTGATCTGTGTCTACAGCCAACCTGTCTCCATAGAGTCTCCATGTCACAAAAGAGGAAGCCTGGAAAGTATGAAAGAGGTTTCTGCTTATTTGTTTGTTTTTTCCATTAAAAGCACACACAGAATCGTATTTGTTCTCTGAATTTGAACATACACAATTGAAGAGAGAATCAAGACAAAAATAGTGTGTTTCTTTTCTGACACAGGGTCTCATGTACTCAGCGTGGCCCCAACTCCTTAAGCAGCCAAGGATGACTTTGACTTTGAGCTCTTTGCCTTCCACCAGTGTGGAGATTACAGCCTGTGCCCCCACTGCGTTATGATGCCATTTTCAAATTCACCAATACAGAGTGGAGGAATCTCATGAGAAAGAAGGCTTAACGTCAGTCCTGGGCCAAGAGGGGTAAGCCCAGGAGGTGACTATGTGTTTAGAGCACAGTCCTGGACTGCCCCCAATCTGTAACTCTGCATAAATCTGCAATGGACATTCTGGTTTGTTTGTTTTTGGTTTTTGGGACAGGGTCTCTCTGTGTTAGCCTTGGCTATCCTGGATTTGCTTTGTAGATCAGGCTGGCCTCAAACTCACGGCGATCCCCTTGCCTCTGCCTCCCAGGTGCTGGGATTAAAGGTGTGCACCACCATGCCCAGCTTGCAATGGGCATTCTAAGTGAGGGTTTGATTCTAGTGAGCTGAACCATCTGATCACGGTTGGAGACTTGCTGCGCAGGCTCCATGCTGTTATTTAAGGGGCATAGTCACTGGAATTTTAGCTATAGAAGAGTTGTTTATGTTTTAATGGAAAGATCTTGGAAGCAGAACAACCAAAGGTCAAGAACGGCTTTATGAAGAGAATGTTCATACCACAAAATCCAAGCTTTTGAGAAAGCCCGATGCCTGGCCCACAGCATCTCTGATTTTGCTATCCCTTAGGTCCCAAGGCTTAGGAGAACAGCCAAGGCTGGCTGTGTAGGACTGTGAGCATAGTGGGCGATGAGGCTCCTTCTCCTATTCAAACGAGTAATCCTGTGTGAGCGCAAGCCCATGATACCAGGAGAGCAGGGACCTGGGTATTTGCTGCAACATTCACACGGACAATTCCAGAAACTGGGTTATAGTGGATATAAACATGCTTTTGTTTTGATCCCAAGTGTGGGATAGGGAACAGACTTGTGAGAGATCAGGTGATATTTATCCACTGGAAGATGAGCCACCTCGTGTGGGGGCTTGGTTTTTGCCAGCTGAAACACATCTTAGTACAGACGCTGAGAGGAGATGGATATATGTATGAGCCCAAAACAGGAGGCAGGGCTTTTTGGGTCTTGGTATTGTTTGGCTGTTCATCGCTCCACTTCGAGACGCTCCTAGAGAGATTGCTCCAGAGAATGCTTTGGGGCTCCAGGTTCTGGCTGCTGTTCCAGGTCTGAGCAGCAACTTTGCTTGAATTGCTGCTGAGATCCTGCCCACTACACCAGGGGAATCGCTCTCAGGAACTGAGTCCAAAAAAGGTCTACTTCTCCCGTCCCATTAATCTGTTTTCTCTCCTATCTAGGGTAGGTGGGTTGGAAGGGAGGTGTAAGCATTAAAGAACCCCAAATAAAGTAGATTTGGAAGAGTTCGAAGCCTACACTGGGTGTAACTCATGCAGACATGCAGTGAAATAGTGGAGGGACCGGTTTATATACAATTATATACTATTAACACAAGCATGGTAATAGTGTATAATAGCAAGACATTATTAGTGACAGGAAAGATCATGTCTGTTTTCAGGCAGGAGGGGGGGTCCGGCTTTCCAGCTGCCCATGGGACGAAGCCTTATCATAAGTCAGGCTTTTAAATGCGATCACACTTTGGGACTGTTTCAAGGTCCTCCCTCAGGTCACAAGTGATCAGGATGATGCACTTTTAAGAGGTGTGGCCATAGAAATACATAATCCCAGCACTTGGCATGCTAAGGATTGATAGTGACTTGGAGGCCAATCTGGGCTGTGTAGGAAGATCTGTCTCAACAGACAGACAGAGCAAACCAATATAAAAGAGGGCCCAAGACCCAGCTTTCTCCCTATGAAGACAAGGCACAAAGATCCTATGATTCTGGAATGATCCTTACCCAACTCAGATCAGCTGTTATCTTGACCCCTGGCTTGCCCAGCTTCTAAAACTATGAGACATGTATTTACGTTATTAAAGCCGATGGAATGGAATCAATAAATAAAATGTACTAACGCCAACTGTATGGTTTATACACAATAGTGCGTTCTCATCATGAGATTTATGTTTTTAGATTTTTAAAAAATTTCATGTGAATTGCATTATGTCTATGTGAGGGTTTGGGTTAGAGACAGCTGTGAGCTGCCATGTGAGTCTTGGGAACTGAACCTCGGTCCTCTCAAAGCACAGCCTATGCTCTTAGCCTCAGAGCCTTCGCTTCAACCCTGACGTTTACAGTTTTAAAAAACTTGTACTTTGTATTTGTGGTGGCGATGGTGATGCACTGGTCACCATATGTGTGTGGAGGTCAGCGGGAGTCAGTTCTCCTCTTCTGCTGTGTGAGTGCTGGAGACTGACTTCAGGTGGCCGGAACTGGAGGCAAGTACCTATCCTCCCTGGCCCACGAGGACTGCTAATGGTATCTCCTTGTGTAGCCCTGCCACAGTGAGCATATTGCCCATTTCTACTACCCTCAAGTCTGTGCTTCCTTCACAGTGTCTCAGTCCACTACCCTCTGCCTGCTGTCACTGTAGATTGCTTCTGCCTTTCCTGTAGACAGTACCAGACAGGATGGGGTCTTCTGTTTCTGACGCATTGGAAACCCATCCAGGTTCTGTCAGCATCTGCCCTTTGTAATGCTGACCACATTCCAGTGTACAGGTGTTCCAGAATCTACCTGCCTGCCTCTCGATGAACATTTGGTTCATTTCTAGTTTTTAGCTGCTAAGAGTAGAGCTGCTATTGACATTTGTGTGAGCCTGTGTCTGAGCTGACATGTTCCTCTCTTGCCCAGCACACGCTCCTTTCTCTGAAGGCAGAGTATAGCAGTTGTTGAAAGCATGGCTGGAGCTGCTTGATTTTGAATTCTTGCCCAGGTGCTGTAGGTTGCGTGACTGTGGGCTTGCTATTTATGTGACCTTAGCCCCTCCTCGCTTCAAGTCTGTCTATTCTTTGTGCTCTGAGGATTACAGGAGCTAGTATTTGTGAGGCATGTACGTCAGTGCCCAGCTTATCTGCTGATGAGATCTTATCAGGCCAATGTGATTGCTTTTGGGGAGAGAGAGGTTTGTGGGATGTGGAGGGGGAAGTGAGGTGTCACTTCTGCTTGGCATTTTCACTACCAAGCTAGGCAACTGAAATTGTAGTCACTTAATAAGTGGCCAGCTTCTTGCCAGGATGTCATTTTCAAAGACTGAGTTGCAAGAAACAACTCATGTTCTGAGTAAGTTTACAATGTTGTGTTGGTTGACTTTCATAGTGATCCTGGGGTTCATGTGGCCTGCAGTCCCCAGCTGGACACATCTGCAAGGTGAGAAGCCTCAAAGTGGCAGTGCACATGATGTGAGAAACACCACTGCTCTCTCTGCTCGGCTTGGTTCCTAGGGGAGATACAGATGCAGGGAGAAAATACATGCTCAGGTTTGTTGACAAGAACCCCCGCAGGGTGGAATATTCACACCCAAAAGAAAAAAAATTACAGTGAAAAGATTAGGAGTTTTAAATAGCCTTGAGGTAAATGCATCCCTAGGGGGAAAAAAAAGAAAGAAAAAGAAGCAGAAACCAAAGATAAGCACTGGACAGGGTAACCGGAAGTCAGCTAGGCCCACAACACCCTGGTGAAAACCAGGGCAGACTATTTGATGACCCCTGGCAACAGCCCCCGTGTGTTTTAGCATGGAAGCCATAAGCACACAATGTGTCAGTCCAGAAAGCAAGCAGTAGCCTGCTTCCCTAGTGAAACAGAACACCCCAGAACATCCCTCGCTGAACAGTAATTCCTAAGCTGTGGTAGGGACAGCTGGGCCCTCAGAAATTGAGAGCAGATTGTATTAGGGGAGACATAGTCGCTTTGTCTAGAGAAGAAAGAGAAACACTACCACTAAATTATATTCTTTGAGGATGACAGGGAATTTTCTTTAGACTCCAGTATTGTGCCTGAGACAGCAGCCGATGAGGCATTACATCATAAAAGAGCCCACTGGCAGAATGGTGAATGCCAGTGACAGTAAAGCTCTGTCAAGTTCTGTGCTAGAGAACTGCAGTTGGATTTTCAGAACACAAGCAGGAAGCCAGCACACTCAGCGGCAAGTGCATTGTTGACTAAGGGGGTGGGGAGTTGGGTGGGGGGTGGGGAGACAGACAAGGGAAGCCTTAAAAAGGATGTGTTCTGGCTATTAGAAACCAAGTGATTGCCGGTGGTGGTGGTGGTGCACACCTTTGATCCCAGCACTTGGGAGGCAGAGGCAGGCAGATCTCTCTGAGTTTGAGGCCAGTCTGGTCTACAGAGTGAGTTCCAGAACAGTTAGAGCTGTTACACAGAGAAATCCTGTCTCAAAAACAAAAACAAAAACCAAAACCAAACCAAACCAAACCAAAACAGAAACCGAGTGATTTACACTGGGGTCTTACTTGACCATGGCCAATTTCACTTACTCTTCACTGCAGTGAAGTGCCAGGTATGCCTCTCGTTAGCTCTGCAAAGCTTGGCTGTCTGGCTTAGCAAGTGTCTAAGGCGTATGTGCTGCTGTGTTCTGAGATGACTCTGGCAGCTTAGCACAAGGCTATGGGAAAGACTCATTAAAATTGCAAAGGTAGTAATTAGGACTTCAAGCCAACTCCTATAAGACGTAGGCCTGTTTTGTGTCACTTATTACAGAGTCTTGGCTACATGGGCTCAATTTACAAACACACGTGTGACTGACACTTTCCTCTGAAACCCATGTCTCCACTCTTCCTGGGATACAGGAAGATAGGACTATCATATCCTTGGTACTCAGTTTTTTCTTTCCTCTTTTCCTGACCAGTTTCCTTTGGAAAATTATCCTCTCATGTCCTTCTGTGTTCCAATTTATATTCTGTCACTCAAACACATAGCCACAAAAAGGTACATTTAAGTTTTGAAATAAAATCAATTAGATGGAACAAGAATTAGGGACCCTGATTTCAAATGCCAATTTTTGAATGTTTTAGAATATCCATAGGTGCTTATGTCTCCACCCTCCACCAGGACAAGAGAACTCATTATCAGTTAATGCCATGGTTACATTTATGGACCCCAGGAGTACCCTGTTTATTTCAGCACTCCATTAGTGGTCTAGCCTGGGAACCTATCATTTATAAGGTTGCTACTATGGGAAAATACATGAAGCCCCGGAAGGCTGAGCTTGCTGGTGAGACTCAATAGATGTTAGGAATGTTCCGTGGCTTTCAGATTAAGATCATCACCTTCACTGGGCAGTGGTGGCCCCCGCCTTTAATCCCAGCACTTGGGAGGCAGAGGCAAGTGGGTCTCTGAGTTTGAGGCCAGCCTGCTCTACAGAGTAAGTTCCAGGACAGCCAGGGCTATACAGAGAAACCCTGTCTCGAAAAACCAAAAAAGAATTACACCATCAATAATTACCAATCTCTTTGTCCCCTACTCAAGCCCATGGTGCCAGTGAACAAATATAGGGTCTTGTGCATGGCGCGCAAGCACTCTTAACATTGAGCTACGTTTTCAGGTGACTTCTTACCGTGTGTGTGTGTGTGTGTGTGTGTGTGTGTGTGTTTGTGTGCCTACTGTCAGAGTACATGTAAATGAAGACCAGAGCAGTGAGGAACACCAAGCAGAAAGCACGTATGGGATATGAGGGAAGGTGTGACGTGGAAGGGCTTCACCACTTAAAAAGGTACAAAAAACTTTTATGTGGTGTGTGTGTGTGTGTGTGCTTGTGAGCGTGCACTCACACAAACGTGGTGTATGCACAGCACAGTATGTATATCAAAGGAATACTTTGGGGAGTCAGTCTCTCCTTTTAACATGTGGGTCCCAGGAGCTCAAGTCCTCAGCAGCCGGTACCTTTACCCACTGAGCCATCTTGCTCAAGGACTCACCACCTTGACCGTATCCTTGATAGGTTAAACTAGAGTAACAGAGCACACAGGGCAGACAAAAGTATACTGGTCGGGATGTGCAAGGTCTCTTAGGGAAGTGAGCAGGCCAATTTAGATGTCACAAGTGTCTATGGAATTGACCCTGCAGAGGCAGCAAGATGAGCGCAGTGAACACCTGACAGCAGGAAGGACTTCTAGACAGGAGCCGGCGGCGGAGGAGGCATTCTCCCTGGGCACTGTAACTTACAATGCTGGAGCAGAGGAAAGACCGGCAAGTGGGACAGGGAACCAATTACAAGCCAACTAACTCATGGTGGCTGGGGTCCCAGATGGGAGGTTTTTCTTTCTAGCAAAGTCCATGGAAAAGTTACTGAGCCATGGGGGGGAGGGAGGGAGGGGGGACTGATATGATTCTGGAACAAAGAGCAGCAAGTGGTGATGGTTCTGTATTATGTAGCAAGAGGCCGAGGAGCGCCCAGGTTTATTTTAGGCCACACAAAAATGCCTGTGGGCCTTCTACAGGTAAGTGTCTTTTAAATACAGCATTTGCTATCATGGAGAAATATATTCCATTATAAACCACATACTTCCCAGACAGCAGGGCAAGCCCGCCATAGTGTGCACGTGGATGTCAGAGGAATACAGAAACACACACTTGATCTTTAGGCCAGCCTTTGACATTTAAAAAAAAAAAAAAAAAGTGTAAAGCAGGTTTGGTAAGGTGGTTTCTTTGCCAAGTATGAGGGCCGGCCCAAGTTCCGGCCCCAAAATCCCCCACCCCACAACTAGCCGGTGTGGTGGACTGCACTTGAACTTGCAGTGTTAGGGAGGCCGGGGTGGGTGGATTGCTCACCGAGGCTCGCTTGTCCTCTGGCTTGCACACCCACCACCAGCTCCCACATACATCTCTGCAAAGCAACCTACCTTTCACACAGACGGGACTTTCATCTTCGTGATGGAAACACCAAAGTCTGATCCATGGAGATGTCCTTAGAGCAACTGAGAAGATGAACGGCGCCTCACTTGTGAACTATGCAGCAGAGAAAAAGGCCTTGAAATCCACTCGTTATTAAAGACCATAAAGATGATACAACTCTGGCTGGGCGTGGTGGCACACACCTTTAATCCCAGCACTTGTGAGGCAGAGGAAGGTGGATTATTGTGAGTTCGAGTCCAGCCTGGTCTATAAAGCAAGTCCAGGACAGCCCAGGCTAACACAGAGACCCTGTCTCAAAAAACCAAAAACAAACAAACAAACAAAAACAACAACAAAAAAACCAAACCAAAACAAAGAAACAAAACCCCAGCTCCTAGTCAGGACAAGGGTTGGCTCAGTCACACACCCCTGGCATGTAGCTTTTAACTCTCTAGCCACCTTGAACCAATCTCAGGTGAGGAAGGAAACTTAACAAAATCCAGTTAGAAAAGCTGTTTTCTTTTTTGTGCATTAGTGTTTTGTTGGATCCTCTGAAACTGGAGTTATAAACAGTTGTGAGCTGCCATGTGGGTGCTAGGAATTGAACCTGGGTCCTCTAGAACAACAGCTAGTGCTCTTAACTGCTGAGCCACCGCTCCAGCACCCAAATGCTGTTTTCTGGATGAGATTTTTCTTAGCTGCTTGTGTTTTCAGATGGAAGCAACAATTAAAAATGCAGCAGTACTGCCCAATCTTCAAGCAAAATAGATATAAAATTGTAGCTTCACACAAAACAGACTAAAAGGCTGGAGCCAGGGCTGCTGGTGAAGTGGCTTAGTGGGTAACAGTGCTTGCAACACAAGGCTAATGAACAAGCTCCATTTGCAGAAACCACTAAAGAACCAACTCCAGCAAGGCACTCTGCTGACCACATAAGGTGTGGCAGGAGCACACACAAACCCTCGCAGTTTGATCTTACGGATCTGAACACAGGGTCTCCAATAGGTGGCACTGTTTGAGGAGGTTTGGGTGGTTCAGCCTTGCTGGAGATGGGCCACTGGATGGGGGTGAGAGGTGGGTTTTGCTCTTTTGGGCTTCTGCCACCATGCCTGCCATGCTGGACTTGCCCTTCTGGAATATAAGCCAAAATAAATTCTCCTTAAGTGGCTTTTGGTCATGGTGTTTTATCACAGCAATAGAGAGTAATAATTACTAATAATAAGTCAAACAGAAACTGGGGGCCAAAGCATGTTCACTTGTAGAGGAATACATTTTCTAACAGGGACTTTTATGCTCATGGTAAGCAAACATTAATTCTGGGAACGGCCTCTAGTACAAATAGACTAATACTATTTTCAAGGGTAATTCAGCCAATTTCAACCTCACAGACTGGATATTCTTTTTTGCTGTTGTTTTTATTGAGACAGGGTTTGTCTGTGTTGCCCTGGCTGTCCTAGACTCACTTTGTAGACCAGGCTGGCTTTGAACTCACAGAGATCCTCCTGCCTTTGCTTGTTTCAAGCTCAGAGAAAGTTCTGGGTCTTAGTGCTTTGAAAGGCACAACTATGAGAGTTTTCTTCAAGAGAAGTAGGTACACTCAGCACTAGTGCACCATGGGGCTTAGCAGACATGAGCTGACTGACTCCCTAGGCCAAAGGGTCCAACAAGTCACTATTGTTTTGAACAATGGGGCAGAACTTGAGTTAAAAAGAACGAAGAACACTTTAGCAATACACCAAGAAAAGAAGGTGCTATCTGATTTCTTCCTCAGTTGCAATATGGTTGCTTTTATCTGTTAAAAAACAGCCTGGCAGCCAGACTTGGTGCACGCCTACAATCACAGGATTCAGAAGGCTGAGACAGGAGGATTGCAGTGAAATCCTACCTGCAAAAAGAAACCAGGCAGCCAATCAATCAAGACACTCAGAAGAAACCAGAAACTAGGCTGCAGAAGCCAACAAGTCCACAGAGGGGAGCTGGGAGCTCCTGAGGGGAGCCTAGAGAAGGCAGGCTGCCTTCTCCTGACCTCAGCTAACCATCAACGTAATGTTGGGTACAAATTGTCCCACAAACTTCAAAGACAAGCCACAAAATCCACATTAGAATATAAGTTTTTTAATTTTTATAAATAACTTATCTGTTACAAAGATAGTTTACCCAGCTAAATCACAAAACCATCAACTCAAGATATCCAAATTACGTTTTATTAATAAAACAAGTAAAAACTGCTTTACCAATCTTCACATAGAACTGCAGAGGAAGCTGAAAAACAAGGCCTACTTTTAAAACAAAATGCATCAAATATACGAGTTTTGGGGTCTGTTGCCTAGTGACCTATGATTGTCACATCTCTTTCCGTACTCATGGTGCAAAGCCTGGAAGCCAAGGCTTTGACCTTTGTATCACTCATCTGTAATAATCCTGTCTGTTTAAAACACAGCCACTTATGAACATTTACAGTGGGACAATCTATATTATTTCCTACTTTTGGCTATATTTTAGCACTTCCCTTAGCCCCATTCCAAGCACTGATTTCATAATTCTTTTTAAATGCATACTGTTTTTGATTTCATTTATATACATTCCTGATCATATGAATATTTATTTTCCTTACAAAAATATATCATCAAAATAAAGAGATGTCTGAGGTTGTGTCAGTGTTCAAGTCTGCTTATTTTTCTTTTTCCAGCTTTTCTTCAGTTGTCCTAAAGATGACCATGTTTCATGAATACACATGATTCTGTCACCCAGTCAGGTTTAGAAATGGGCTGTGCCAACAGTACAGCAAACTATACTTCTTCGCAAGAAGAAGAGGAAGAGGCTGTTGGAACTGCTGCTGTGGCTGCTTCTGAAACTGTGCTTTCCCAATAGGAACTTCCCATGAAGTTCTGTGGGACACCACGTGGATGGGACACGATGTCAGTGGGTTTAAATACTTTCTGATTTTTTTTTAAGCTGCTGTAGAAGACAAAATGACACGTTTAGCCACCCACTGCTCAAGTCAGTGTACAGCGTGACCTACCCACATGCCTGCAGCGCTCCTGCACTCACACGCAGCCCCTGCGTGTCTTCTCAGAGCGTCGGCACCCAAGGGGACAAAGGGCAAGAGGAGAGGAAGTTATTTTGTGCATAGTTTCACTTCATTAATGCTTAAAAAAGACCTTATGGCATTGCTTTTCTCAGGTAAGGCTTAAAAAGGAACATGATCGTGCTTCCTAAAGGGGAAAGAACATTAGTTAACAAAAGTCTATTATACTATACATGGAGAGATATAAGAAAATAATGAGGAACCACTTAAAGCAGGCGGGAGCTCTGTACAGTAGGAAAGGCGGGGAGCTCACTGCGGGTTGTACAGACAATGCACAGTGCTTTCCTTTTCATCATTAGACCCTAGATGCTGGCTTCACAGAGGCGTCTTCAGAGAAGACAAAAGACAAGGCCAAAAGTACCACAGATTGTGAAGTTTCCCATATCCACTGGCACTATGTGGCAGCAGAGTTTAAATAGTTGAACCTTGTTCCTTCTCTTTGTGTGTAGTGTTTCACCAAAAGCTTTAAAAACACAAAAAAGCTCTCATTCTATTCCTTCCTCCTGTCAAAATCAGTAGTGACACGAGGGAGAAGTCCTGGGAACACCAAGGCACTGAGAGAGTGAGAATGGTCCGCGGTGGGACACGGTGACACTGTACATGGTCAGGCAGTCCAGTCTCAGGTGAGCTTTCACGTGACGAGTTTCCACCGCCCATGACGTTAGACTGAGGTATCGTTAGCTCTGGGCTGACACTGAACACAGACATGACTGACTCATCACACCTTCAACTGGACCAACTCCTGTGTGGCAGTGAACACTTCCTCGATGGCAGGCAACCTTTTTGAACTTAGATGTGGTTTTAGAGGACACAGGGGCCTTTGGCTCAGAAATGCCGAGGCATCTCACACTGTTCACAGCGGATTAAGGCCGGGTGATTCAAAAAAGTACAGGCAGTGCAATTCCACTGAGCCCCCTCCTCATCCTCTGTGTCTTGAGTCTTTGGTGCTTTGATGGTGGACTTTTGATCTATAAGGAAGCAAAAGAAAAAAAAAATTTAAGAAGTTAAAAACAAAAACAAAAAGTCTATCAAATTACCGGTGACTCTACACAGCAGGAAAGTAGCTGGCAACCACTGAAGCAAAGGGCTGAACTGACGTGTGCTTTCTCTTGCCTCCTTTAACCTGCTGCTTCTCCTGAGGAAGACTGAGGGACATCATGTAGCAATACTTCTGTAGCCTAAGGTAGAACACAGCCTCGCATGTCCAACACAGAACAGAAGAAATGGTAGCTCCTTGTTAGCAGCCCCGAATGTCACTGTTGAATGACATACTGAGTGTAATTATGAATTTCATTTCCCATATTTAGGTTTTTAAAAAAAACTTGAAATGGAAGGTTCCACTAAATGTATGTTTTTTTTTTTAACCTACTAAAAAACCAAGTCTTTAATAATACAAAGAAAGCACAAAGAACTGTTCCCTCCCTGCAATTTGTTGTTTTTGAGACTCTGTCTCAAATGTAGCCCAGGCTGCCCTTAAATTGCAGCAATCCCCCTACCTTTATCCTCTGGGTGCTTGGATTAAGTGTGTGCCATGACACCTCTTTTTAAAGAACTAATTTGCAAGTATCTGTTTATACTTATGGCAATAACAAATGCTGAAAAAGTAAGCAAAAAAAAAAAAAATCATCACATTTTCTTGTTGTAGTTTTAAAAATCAGACATGGTATGGGAGAGCACTGAACCTGGTTTAAAACTGCAGGGAGCCTTCTGTACTGTGCTCAGAGCTCCTCTGCTACACAGCTCTCTAACTGCCATGGCCAAAAGTCACCACTCTCAACACTTGACAAGATGTTTTCACCTAGCAAGTTTTATTGTACTGCGCATTAGTGGTTTGTCTGCATGAATCTGCCTGAGGGTGATGGGTCACCTGGAGTTATAGACAACCGAATCCAGGCCGCCATGTTTCACAGGAAGTACCTTCCCCACTGATGCAGCTTGTATTTTATGCTTTAATCATGAATCAATGATTTTCACCAAATTCTACTGACAGGATAGGTTCTTCCTTCACTTTGTTTCTACTTGCTGTACTCCACCGACTAATCCAGCTATGTGGAACAGCTCTTGTATCTTACAGGTAAATTCCACTTGGTCATGGTGAATGGTCTTTCTATGTCGTTAATAGACACCAGCTTGGCATGGTGGCACATGCTGTAATCCCAGCACTTGGGAAAGCAGAGGCAAGTGGATTTTTGAGAATTGTCAGACCAGCCTGGTCCACAAAGCAAGTCTAGGACAGCCAGGGCTACATAGAGAGACCTTGTCTCCAAAAACCAAAAACCAAACCAAACCAAACAACCCACACACCTATGTTCATTGGTATCTGGCCTATAGCTTCCTGTTCTTGTAGAGCCTGCTCAGTTTTGGTCTCATCAAACATTTCCAAGTGTCCCTTTCAATTTTGGGCAAGAGAATGGTACCAATTCTTTGAATGTTTCACAGAATTTACTCAAAAAGCCATCTAATTCTCTTAACTGTCCAGAAGATACTGTCATTACTGACTTAGTCTCCCTGCTAGCAGGCTGGCATTTCTTCTTGATTCAGTTGGATAGGCTTTCTTGGAGTGTATTTATTAGAAGTTACTAGTTTGTAGACATAGAAATGTTCACAGTGGTCCCTTGTGACCCTTCTAGTTGAGGCTTCTGTTGTTATGACTTCTCTCTCAGTTTTTAACATGAATTTTCCTTTTCCTTAATCTGTCTAGCTAATGATATGTAATTTTAGCTTTTCAGATGTTTTAATTAATTTTCTGTTGTTTTTAAACTCTCAGTTTTATATTGTACCTTCATTATTAGTTTCCTTCTACAAACTTTGGGCCTACTTTCTTCTTCTAGGTCTCTGAGATGTATAGTTAGGTTGAGGTCTTTTTTTTTTTTTAAACATAGGTTTAATCTCTATTAATTTACTATCTGTATTGCTTTTGTTGCCTCTCACAGGTTCTGGTTATATTTGGTTTTTGTTTTCTTCTAGACACTGAAGTGTAAGAAGTGGGGTTCTAGATCAACCTTAGGTGTAGGCTTTGTGAGGTAGGCGCTCTACCAGTGAGCTGCACATGCCCAGATCATGTTCCAGATGCTTTAACCACTGATCTCCTCGAGGAGCCAGTGGATGTTGAAGAGTGTATTGCTTATTTCCCATGAAGTTTCTGGTTTCACAGGACCATGGTTCAAAGATAGTTGAAATGATTTTGATCTTAATTTTTACAGATACATTGCATGGGGAGATAGTTCTGTACATGCTGTGTCTTCCGACTTCATCATACATATAAAAATCACATTCTTTTTTTTTTTTTTCTTTCGTTCTTTTTTTGGTTTTTCCGAGATAGGGTTTTTTTGTGTAGCCTTGGCTATCCTAGACTCACTTTGTAGACCTGGAACTCACAGCAATCTGCCTGCCTCTGCCTCCCGAGTGCTGGGATTAAAGGAGTGCGCCACCATGCCCAGCCACATTCTTTGTTCTTAGAGGCAACTTTAGACTTAAAAAATACAGTTTGTCTGATTAATTATAGCCACTCATGACTTATATTAGTGCCACTTAAATAAAATACCATTTCGTATCTTTTCACCTTAGTTTTTGTGTCTTTATGTCTAAAATGAGTCTTTTGTAGGAAAAGCCTATTGTGGGATTCTGCTTATTAAAATTTACCTGTGTGCTCTATCAGCGATGGCAGGTTGACTGCACTTTCATGGGGGGCAATTACTACTAAGTGAAGACCAGCACCCCTAGTGTTATTTCTGGTTCTTCCAGCCTTTCTGATTTCTTTTGTTATCTGATGATTCTTTTCAGTTGTTTACTCTGACTGTTTTTAGCCATTTGTGTGCTTGTTTATACTATCCCCCGTCTGTGGCTGTATGAGCATTGCTCAGTTACATCTTTCTATTTTAAGTTGGCTGACAGCTTCAGTTCAACTGCATGCAGAAAGAGCACACTTTCACCAACTCCACCTGGCCACATGCTGTGTTCTTACAGCCAAAATTTGCTTTCTTAATATTGTATGTTTATTTAAAAATTCTTTATTTTACTTCTCTTAGGGCTAAAAGCAAATTATGCTTGATTAATGACTGACAGTGTTGTAGTGATCTAAATGTGCCGACACATGTTCCTTAAGGAAGTCAGGTTTATGGACAGGATTTCATTACACATATTTAATGTCTGGCTCAAACACACAGACTTATTGAACACGTCTTAGCTTGTTCTGTGACTGTCAATGCTGTAAAATGTTACTAGATAATAGTTTTTGAAATTCAGCTGGAATTCAGTCTATATTACTTAGAGTTATACAGAACAAAAAACCTGAATTTCTAAGGTGCCTTCCTTATCATTGTTTAAAAAATTAAAGAAAACCTTTATACTCTGTTTTAAACCCAAACTTTCTGTTTTGGGAGTACATAGTGGCCACTAAGGCCTCAAACATTACTCTTAAGAAGTTAAATACATTACATCTTTACATCCTCCCCAAGCCCCAGAATGTAATATAAAAATAAGCAAACATCTTCCTAACAAATTTACACAGAATGCCAAAGTTGGAAGCACTTCTAAAGTGGAAGGTTGAAAAAAAAAAAAAATAAAAATTTTCTAAGGTTTTGCTTTCCAAAATGTAACAATTTTCACACTCAATGGACACACTGACCTTTGGGTTTTGGTGGCACAGGGCCTACAAATCCAATATTGTCATAAAAGTTATGAATAGCGCTGGGGTTAAAATGTGGTCCTGAAATATATAAAAAGTAAATATATCAATATTTAAAGCTCAAAAATACTTAATTTATTTTTAAAGCAAGCATTTCTTTCTAAAAATAAACAGAAGAAATGCTTTAAATAATACCCTCTTAATTTCAAATTATATGTAAGATTTCAAAAACATATCTCAAAATATAAGTATAAGATAGTACTCATAAACAGAGGCAAGTGGTAAACTGGGAAGAAGTGAAACTGATGCTCATGAGAAAGAATCAGAAGCCAAGCCCTGGTTCTATGTGACAAGCTAGAATGACAGCTTACTGGCATTTTAACATCAATTTAAGAAAAATCCATCATCTTTCTGTTTAATGGATGCTGGATTACACATAGAAATGTGACTCAAGAGTCCTTTGTTAAGTTTCCTTTGTCTCATTTTTAAGTTTTATATATTTCTATTTCTTCCCCAACTTCAGAATTAGGTTTCAGTGATGAAATTTTATGCATGTTTTCTATGGACTGAATTAAGTCTAAGTACTTTTTACTACAATAAGAAATTATTGCTAGTTACTAATTGCGCAAAAAAAGTCCCAAGCCCTGTCCCTGTCCACAGAGCACAGCTGTACTCATGTCGTTTTCTACTGTAGCAATCAAGGCAGTGCCAGAGAGGATGACACACAGTTCTTGAAAGGCAGAAGGAAAAGGGCAGAGTTACACCAACACATCCATTAATAATAACAGTTAACAGGTTCTATACACACAGAAGCCAGACCTTTGACCGTGCAGCTAGATACACAACCACTGTCCTCCCTTACCACAGGGCTCAGCAGAAGCTACAGCAGATCCAAAGGCTACTTACTGAATGGATCTGTTTCTTGAACCAACTACATACTTATGGGGGAAGGGTGGCTAAAAAGCCAGTTGTTCTTGGGTGCTACTTGGCTCCAAAGCTGAACATCTGAGACAGTGACAGGTAAGTCTGTTCTCAGCCACAGGACAAGAGTTGGCAGATCAAGTCAATGAGTTTCAGCTGAGTACGCACTGAACTTTACCTCGGGCTTGAAAAAGATCAATTTCTTTGGTTAAGCAGTCAATGTCAATCTGGAGTTGTCTATTACAACTTCTTAACTGCTGCATTTCTTCGAGCTGAAAAATAATTCCATGTAAAAAAGGTTTGTATTGGATTCTCATGTCATCAGTTAAGAAAGAATGGAGTTTGGCAGGGGGAGGGTAAGGACAGAAAAACAAGTATGACTTAAGAGCATTTGCAGAAAACTAGAGCAAGCTTTACACTATGGCAGACAGCCTGCTCTCCTGGTTAAGCTCAGAGGTCACAGCAGTTGCATAAGACTTACTGAAGGTATTTGGGATATGGAATTTGATCTCTTCAGGCGCCTTCGAGTTAGATTATTTTCCATCTCATTGACCTCAGATTTGAGTTTATCCAGCTTTTTCTTCTGCATCTCGAGCTCTCTTTGAAGCCGTTCCATCCTGGCCTTCTGGTGCACCAGCAGAGCTGCAACGTGAACATAAGTGTGAGGACCCACCCACTCTAGCAGCTAACCCTTAAGCAGACATGCATTTCTGTGACAGTCTGCTAAGAACTCCAGAGCTACATTAAAGCAAAGTATTGCTAAACACTTAAAATGTAAAAAAAACACTACCCTGGAAAACTGTTAGTTACTTAAGCAAATACTGTCCACTTCAAGATTTCTATGGTCGGGTTAAGCCTCCATTACTGCTGAAGGCAGTGTCTGCAGCCTACCCCTTTTAGAGGGTTCTAGTATACTATGCTAACCTACTAAGTGTTTGCTAGGGCATCTCTTAGTCTTGGGAATGACAAGTCTTTCCTCTAGTGTGACACACTGGTCACACGAGATATTCTTTTTTTTTTTTTTTTTTTTTTAAAGATTTTATTTTATTATGTATACAGTGCTCCATCTACATGTACATCTGCGGGTCAGAAAAGAACACTAGATCACATTACAGATGGTTGTGAGCTACCATGTGGTTGCTGGGAACTGAACTCAGGCTCCCTGGAGGAGCAGTCGGTACTCTTAACCTCCGAGCCATCTCTCTAGCCGCACGCATGAGATATTCTACCATGACAACTGTACAGACGTCTCCTAGGGGATAAAGAACGGGGTGAGTACATTTGATGCATGTAACAAACAAGACCGACTTCAAGCCACATGAATATTAACCAACTGTTCAAACTGTAAATTAAAAACTATCATTTACATAAACAAATACTTTACTTTCTCATTCTCAGAATACATTTTGTGAAACTGCTTTAGCAGGATTTCTAAAAGAAGCAATAAATCTTGTATCATAAATGCTGAACTACCTGAGAAAGCTTATCAAACTATCAACCTTGGTGAATCCCCTGGAGCCAGCCCTGTGACACAGGATCCTTATCTTTTGGGACATTGGATTGGAAGGACATCTTGGGATGATGCTACCCAGAGAATAGGCTGATGTGAGAACGTACCTTAAGCCTGCAGTATTAGTGCCTCTTACATGTTGGAATGTTTAGACACACAGACACTTAACCACTGAATTACAACTATCTGAAGTGTCCAGTACAGTGACATGCTATACAGGCTTGCATCTTATAGTTAGTAGGTTTACCAGCGTCCGGGTATGCAGCAGCATTACCATACAGACCTGGGCACTCCATGGTAACCCGTATGGTGAGTGGACTGGGTACCTGGCACATTTTTCAGACTGTATCACTTGGTAAATGTTGTTTGTTCATTTAAAAGGGAATTCCAGGGGCAGACAGAGAGTGTGGAGAAAAGACAAAATTTGAAGGATTCTGGTTAAAAATTTCCTGAAACTGAAGAAAATAAAAATATAATTCTAGGAGATAATGGAACAATTTGTTCACCTAACCAAATCATCAGAGTACAGATGAATAAGCACGCTTTCAAGGCTGGAAGAATTTTTCAATCACGGGTAACTGCTAAAATAAATTTTTTCTGAAATAATTTTTTAAAGAAAACAAACAAACAAACAAACAAACAAAAACCCCTAAATGTAAAAGGATGGAATGTGATAAAAAAAAAAAAACTATCAAGAACTGATTATATGTGTGTGTGTGTATATACACAACTATGGTGACTGTGTGAGAATGGCAGAAATTATTATAAAAGAAAAGTGAAACTAAAATACTAGAAAATAAAAGAGTTGGGAGCACAAACTCTGAGAAGCATGTCATGGTCTTGGAAAGAAGGCTCCAAGGCCATCTTCTCTTGTGTTTTCCTTTAAGGGCTATGCTTAAGTCTATGCGGAACCATTCTTAAATGCCAAATGAAGGGGCACCTTCTAAATGAAATACTCAGTTTCTAAATTAAAATAACAAAAAGAAAAATAAAGAACATGTGCTTAAACCTAGTAGGCAAGAAAGGACACAAAAGATATAGAAAACAAAAATCTCAACTGTTATTAGTGACCACAATAAACGTAATCTTAAATAAATGTACTCACTGAGATAGAGACAAGCAAAGAAGATTTTAAAAATATTTGTCTTATTTTATAGGTATGACTGTTTTGTCTGCGTGTATGTGCATTCCCCTGGAGCTGGAGTTACAAATGGCTGTGAGTATCTGTGTGGGTGTTGGTAACTGGAGCCAAGTCCTCTAAGATCACTGCTGAACAGTCTCTCCACAACATCGACTCCTAAAATTCAGATGTATGCAGCTTATGGGGAGACATTTCACTCATCCATTGTTTTAATAAGCTGAGAAGTTGCTACCTTATAGGCAGCTTATGAACAGAATGAGCGCCTTCCTGCCCGAGGTGTTTACAGTGACGGGGGACTAGGGCACAACAGGTCTCTGAAAAAGAGTGGGAAGGCCATAGGACATATTTAGCTGCCTTTAAGTCCTCTTTCTGTCAAAATCAAATAATGGATAAAAGCAATTTGAGCACACGTTCCCTTCTGCTGCTACGACAATCACACTGGCCGGCCAGTCACCAGGGCCTTCCCAACAGTGTCTCTAGGGAGAGCTGCCTTGCCTCAACCTCTGCCAGCTTCTGATGGACATGAGTATTTCTTCATTTTATTAAAAATGATAAAGACACTTCAAGTTCTAGACAGGGTTAGTTTTAATAATTTTAGGTACTTTAAATAACACCTAATTCTACCAGAAACATAAAACTCAAAACTAATCGAAGAGAACGCACTTCTTAAAGATCAGCCATTTAAAATGTCCCACACATTGATAAAGATCTCGGAATTATTATTTTTGAAAATATTTTTATCACTAAACTGTGGAGGGTACTGATTTCTCAAGTCTTAAATTTATGATTTAATGTGCCTAAATTAGATATATGACTAAGGCATACTCAAGCTAGAATGTAGAAAGTACAACGTCAGCTTTTAAAATAAATCTAAATTCTTTTGGACTTCAATTATTGGCAGCAGAGACTGATTCTGTTTTATACATTGCTGTATTACCACTAGACATTTATTTGGTAAGTGAATCACAAAAGAATCAAAGATGGTAGCTTTTTAAAGCATTCTGTTTTCATCTGTTTTGCCATTTTTAAGGCTAGCTGAAATCAGATCTTGCAGCATGGCCTGTAATCTGAAGAACAGACACAACAAGAAACCACTGAGACAGTGCGGAGGCCCCGCGCATGCACATCCTGTCCAGTCAGGACTAGCACTAGCTAGTCATTTCCAGTCTTTTAACACAGCTGGCGGGGCCTCTGCTAGGCACTGACTGACTTGTTGCCATTATTTGAACATAACCAGGACTCTGCACTGAGGCACAGATGCCATCTAACGCTTACATTAGGATGCTTACAGCATAGAGAAATCTCTCCTTTAAAATGAGACACAGCAGTAGGCTTCAGACATGAGAAAATGTCATGAGGCCAGCTCACTGTGGTGACAAGGAGTATCATTGCAGCTAAAGGGAAACACAGCAGAAGGCTTCTGCTCTGCTGTCTGCTGTTCCACGTTGTGGGATGACAGGGAAAGGTTTTGTAACTATGACATGAACACCACAAACTAGAAGGGGTAAAGACCAGCAAATCTGAATACACAAAAGTAAAGCATTTAAATGAACACAGTCACAGTCACTGCAAATTAGAAGAAAGTACACCAAGTCCCTTAAAAACAGGCATGTTCCCAAAGACACTCATCCTCCCTCATAGACAAGTTAAAACAAAATCCACACAATACATTTTAATGTGACAGAACAAGGAAGCGTTTCCTTTCCAATCATTTAGTCACTTGGTAGAAGGGGGAAGAAAGTTCTTGTAAACACTGTCAAACTGCTCTCTGCTCATAAATGGGGTACAGAGACTAGCACAATAAGTCTAGGATGCTTCACATAGACGCCGGCCACATTACTGTGCCATCACATGGTGCGATAGCAAACTGCATTTTACTTAGAGCTGGGTGTGGCTATGGGATCTGCGTTACCCAAAGAACTCTCCCCAGCAGAAGTTAGGGGCTTGGCTGATTTTCTAGTATTTCTCTAGTCATGGAGCAGAGGTGGAACTTTTTCATACTTGTTCTTCGGTAGAGATGATGCAGACCAGAGCCCACCAGCTAATATGTAATGACATTTTATGGAGATGGGGCAGGAAGAGCATGAATTCAAAACTTATGTGGGTATTATAGAGAAAGGTCCTATTTTGAAAGAAAAGTGTTTATATATATACATAAGCACACCCTATATATAATTTAAATAGGGTTTGCATTATTTGTGATAAAATCTCGTATCATATAAATACTACATAAAAAGCTGTTATACTGTATTGTTTAGTAAGAAAAAGTTTGTATTTCTGCAGTATGATGTAATCCTGACAGGTCCAATTTACCAACCTGTAGTTAGATGTGATCATTTAACCCTCCATGTGTTTACAAATAACCATATGTATGTAGTATATACCAAAATGTACTTATGTGTGTATATATAGGCATGCATGCATACTTATGAGTGAATATAAAAAGAAAAATGTTTATACAGATTGTATTTAACAGTTAAATTGTTAGAGGTGGAGATATATTTACTCTATTTTTTGTCAGATCTTTAATGATTTGCATATTACTTCCATAGTACTTTTAAAATATTATTTTTCTTTTTGGTTTTTCCAGACAGGGTTTCTCTGTGTAGCCATGGCTGTCCTGGAACTCACTGTGTAGATCAGGCTGGCCTTGAACTCACAGATATCTACCTGCCTCTGCCTCCAGAGTACTGGGATTAAAGGTGTGTGCCACCCCCGCCCAGCAAGGTATTAGTTTTAAGAGAAGCTTGCTAAGCAGAGCTCTCCACAGATGGGGCATGCTGCTTCAGAAGGTGGCTACAGAATGGACCTGCACATGCTGTGGCTCCTGCATGACCGTGCTGAGTGGGTAAGTGGACTAGTAGCCCTGGGTATAGAGTTCTGTACCACTTAAGGAATCTCTTAAACTCTAAGAGGGACACCAAACAGGAATAGGAGGAGCTGACAGGTAGACTCACTAAAACAAACAAACAAACAAACAAACAAACAAAAAACAAAGCAAAAAAAGAACCCAAAAAAACAAATCATAAGCAGTTTGATGGCAATTTGTAATTATTGAGATAATTACTTAATAACATGATTACATAATAACATAAAAGAAAGTTCTATGGAGGGTACTTCATAAAAATAAATCAAGTACCAATTTAAAACTATAACTAATTTAAATTATATTTTCTTTAAAAAGTCATCGAATTTGTATCATAACCAGAATTGTTAACTCTCAAGCAGGAGTGCTGTGATTTGTAAGGAAGGACTGTTGAAAAATGATAAGGAACGAGAAACACAAAACTCAATAAACTTATTTTCAACTCATAATTTCTTTAACTTGAATTTCTATTTTAGGTTCAAAGTTAAGGCCTTCGCTAAAAAAAAAAACAAAAGAAAACAAAACAAAAAAACCAAAACAAACAAACAAACCCCAAAGCTTTTGTTAATACTAATAGGCTGATAGAATCATAAGCATAACTAGACAAGACTAAAGTAGTATTAAAATACAATTTTATGTATATAAGTTTTTAAACAACAACGTTTGTCATTTAAATTACTCTTAGGTTGCTGGAGGAGAGGCTGAGAAACCCTTTGGCAGCTGTGCTAGTTGCTGAGCCTTGGCTTCATAACACTCAGTATGTATCTTTCTTCCCCCGAGGCAGGGGTCTGAATGAGGAGTGTTTTCCTCTGTATTAGAGCCAGTCACTATGGAGGAGGAGGAGGAGACAGCTCCTCTACTTTTCAACAGCTTCCTCTCTGGTGGTCTTGATCAAGGGGAAAGAGGAATTAGCTTATAGCTCAGTGGGTTCTCAGGAACATCAAACAGTAGGAACATCAAGTACAGAGGCCCAAGGGTATCTTTCTTCAATGTTTAGGGGAACCTACAAAGGCCAGAGGAAGTAAAGGTAGTGACTGAGAGAAAAAAGCAGGGCCAGCCAGATGGGTCAGTGGGCAAAGCGCTTGACATTGGTAACTTGATAACCCAGATTGATTCCCCAAACCACGTAAAGGTCAAAGGAGAAAACTGACTTCAAGTGAGTCCTCTGGCCTTCATTCAAATGCTGCAGCACATGCACTCCTACCCACATATGCATGCACATAAGCACACATGTGAACATAAACACACACAACTACACATAGGTAAAAAAGGAAAAATATTAAAAACAAAGAAGCCAAAAAGTAGGTGAGAAGGGATGGCAGGCACGTAAGGTTTGAGAGCTTTTACTGTCAACAGACAACTGTCAAACTGCGCAGTGACGGGACCTGACGCAGCTTTGAACAGCATCGCCCAGGCTGCTGGGCTGCAAGCATCACAAGGAGGCGAGGGTGAGGGCTGGGTGCTGCCACCACCACACTCATCTGAAAGGTGGTGGCAGTTAGATGAAAACAGGAACTATGTGGGTAGGAAGACAGGATTCTGGATATCCTTGGAAGGATAGGTGATAGGACTTTCAGTCAAATAAGATGTGAATGTGAAATAAAGGCGCCAACGATGTTTCCAAGGTTTATTTATTCTCATTATTAGAAAATTAAAAAAATAAAAATAAAATAAAATTCAACTGTTAGTAACTGACTAAGGGAAGAATAAACTGATGCCAAAGTCAGAGGTTGTTTTAAGACTCACTAAATTTGGGAAACCCACCAAACATTCCAATGCAGGGCTATTGTGCAGATAAGGTGCCTTGAACTCAGGGAAGAAATCTGGCTTAGAGTTACTAGCATGGGGTCGTGAGTATAAATAGGGTTACTTAAAATCAGGAGGCAGAGAGGGGCATGGTGGCAGAGGCCCACAACCTCAGCACTTGGGAACTGAGGCAGGAGGATTTTGTCTTGGGCAGAGCAGGACTACATAGGACTATCTTGTTTAAATAAATAACAAAAATTAAGAGACCAAATGAGATCACTCCAAGAACAAACAGATAGAAAAGAGGTTAAGAGTTGTATTAATAGTAAGCCAGGGGACTCTGATCTCACTAGGACCAAAGAAGTAGAGAGCAGAGAGGCGAGCCAGAGACAGTAAGAACTGCACAGGCTAAAAACAGTGGGACACTAGAAGTGAAATGAAGTGTGCCATGGAGAAGAGGGTGGCTCATCTCCAGAGAAGGAAGATGAAGGCTCAAAGATGACTACTGAGTGTGTGACAATGTATCGCCAGAGACCTTTCCTGCTTTTGGGTGACTACACTGGGGGAAAAACTTGATTGTAGTAGATTCTATAAAGAATGGGGAATAAAAAAATATGGAGGAAGTATATTTAAGGAACATTTTGTTTTCTTAAGTTAAATATAAACAAATATTTATAATGTCCTGTTAAAGGTGAATGCCTTCTTTATTTTACCTATCATAGTGTATCTTCATAAAAACTTTGCTCTATATTTAAGAATTAGCCATTCTGCCAGGAGACAGAACAAGACTGATGGAAGAGGAACTTAGTGTTGGTGGGAAAGTTAGTATCTACAGCAACGAGGCATTGCTCAAAGTAAAACAGTTTGTCCCAGGCATTGGGATGGTATCGATTCTGCTGTAATGTCTAGCACAAACAGAATCACCCACAGTCACCTACAATACTCACATGCATCAGCTCACTCTATCAAGACTGCTAACTGTGTAAGTTTAAGCTGAGCCACGGGCACCTGATATTTTGAAATCTCTTATAGAGAATCATGGAATTGGAAAACACTACACCCTAACTTGGATGAAGAGTCACTTAGTACATATTAGTTTAAAATAAGACTAACGAGTCCGATTCCTCTATGAAATGTAGTCATAAAGCCAGTGTATGAGAAAAGGATTATGGGGCTGGAGAGATGGCTCTGCAGGTGAGAGCACTTATGAAGTCTTGCAGTGGACCTGGGGTCAGTCATCCACATGATGGCTCACACCCATTCTTAACTCCAGTTCCAGGGGATATGACGACCTCTTCTGACCTCTGTGGGCACCAGCCAAGTGCATGGTACACAAACATACAGGCAGGTAAAACACTATTCATACATATAAAACAAAAGAAATTTAAAAATTATCTAAAAACAAACAAGCTAAAGTTGATTCTGAAGAGCTATTAACTACAAATCTCTACAATTTTGACCATAAAATTTAAATTAAAATTCACAAGAATACTTTCAAATATTAAGATAATATTATTTGGGACATCTGAAGATGGAAGTTGGGCCAGGGATATACTAGCGTCAAGTGGAAGAATGCAAGGCCAGAACTGTAAAACAAGTAAGACAGAACAGAAGGCATGCAGGTACCCATTCTGTTGTGAAGTCTCACATTCCTGTCCTTTACCATTAGCATTACCTTGCGTGTAGGCAGCATCATCAGATCCCATACTCAGTTTCCGCGCTTCGCTTATTCTATCCACATGTGCTAAAGTGGGGTCCGTAAGGTGTTGGATATTCTCTGTTTCTACATAATGGTCAGGATGATTTAGAAGATTTGTAAGTTCAAAGGTAGGGGAGACCACCCCTGGGGAAACTGCAGGGGGCTTATTGGGAGAAACTGTAATTTTGAAAGTATACTTTGTGTTGGGCTGAGTGACCACCACTCGAGGAGATGTTGCAGAGTTCCCACCTAGTACTCGGCTTTTGGGAGGGTGGTGATGGATAAAGGCAGGGCCCATGCTCACTTGGCCAGACATGTTCCTGGAGGCTGCAGATGCCCCCGAGTTGGTGGATATGAAGAGTGTAGGTTGATTCCGCATGCCCTGCTCATCTCCTGTGGTGGCATTGGCTGAAATATAGACCTTGGGTTGACTACGTGAGATCATCTCATCAGTACTTGGAGGACTGGCAGCTATGTAAACAGTGGGCTGATTTCTATTTAAGGTCTGGCTGTTGACCAACGAGGAAGTGCTGGCAGTTCGAGGTCCAGAAGAACGTAATTTCGAAGAACTGTTTCTTTGTGGGGGTTCAAGTTTGATTTCTATCTGGTTTTTTCGAGGTCCTGTTGAAATATTCTGAATGTTATATTGGCCATGAGCAGAAGACTGAGAGCTACCAGACGAATGGACTGTTGGCGGTTGTGGAGTAGTTGGCGAACTGATAGGCATGTAGACATGAGAGGTCTGGTGGCCCTGCTGATTCGGCTGTTGGGTTGAGGTATGTGGCAAAGGATTGGACGCAGGGTAAGTAGTCCAAGGACCAGGCTGGGAAGGTTGATAGGTTTGCTGAGGGTTCATGGGATTAAACTGAGATACCCAGCCAGAATGCTGTTGTGTCTGCCGAGCTGTACCACTAGGAGTTGTAATATAAGGCCTAATATAGATAGAATTTCCCTGTGGACTGTTAAGCACAGGCGGAGGTACACCATGTATGTGCAAAGATGTAGGAGCACTACGGCCAGTCTGTATGTTTGGGGCTAAAGTCACCATAATAGGATTGAACCTTGGAGTTTGCTGAGAGAGGTTTGATGTCCCTTTGCTGCCTAGGTGAAATCCAAGATGTGGGGTTGAATTTGAAGCGCCAGGTGTACTGGGCATTCCAAAAACATTAAAGCCTTGAGGAACTTGAGCTGGTGCTGTCTGTGGCTCCTGCTGAAACAGTTCGTTGTTGGACTGCCCACCTTGAAGCTGTCCATCACTAACGCTGTGTGTTAAAGCCCTACTTCCATTCACTCTGCTTCCTTCTCTTCCATGGTGGTACACATTCTGTGACTGCAAGTCCAAGTTGAGAGAAGTCATGTGATTGCGTAGACCAGAAATTCCAGACTCATCTGAAAAATTCAGGTCTCCTTCACCATAAAGATACCTTGTACTCTCCTGAGAGAGAACAGCACAGCAGGCATCCAGGTTATTATTGTTCTGGAGAGTAAAACAAGAACAGGTCAGTCTTAGTCATGAGAAGTGAGCACACAACTATCATTACCTCAGCAATACTATACAACTAACACACCATCACAAGAGACTTAGAGCTTTTGATTTGAGAACAATTTTATGTATATGCTTGAGTTATTAATTCTCACTATTAGTATAATGGAAAAACTTACAGTAACACATAAATGCAAACCAAAACATTGTCTAAGAAGATACTTAGTAAAATGGACTCGTTCAAAGTGCAGCCTATAAGATCAAAAACTCAAGTGACATGACAGCACATGCTGGCAAGGATATGGAAAACGGGGAACACGCCTTCATTGCTGGTGGGAATGCAAACTTGTACAACCACTTTGGAAATCTATCTGTTGCTATCTCAGAAAAATGGGAATAGGGCTTCCTCAAGACCCAGCTATTCCACTCCTTGGAATATACCCAGAAGATGCTCCAGCATACAACAGGGACATATATGCTCAACCATGTTCATAGCAGCCTTATCATAATAGCCAGAACATGGAAACAGCCTAAGTGTCCCTCAGTTGAAGAATGGATAAAGAAACTGTGGTACATTTACATTAGGGAATACTACTCAGCTATTAAAAACAAGGAAATCCTGAAATTTGTGGACAAATGGACTGAACTAGAAATGATCATACTGAGTGAGTTAACCCACAAGCAGAAAGACTCACATGGTATATACTCACTTATAACTGGACACTAGCCCAAGAGGCATGTCCCATGAAAGTCTACACTTACCAGGAGTCTGGGATAATTATGAGGATATCCTTTGGGACTCTAGGTGAGAGAAGTATGGGAGAATGGGGAAATAGAAGGATCCAGAGGGTCCTAGAAACCTATAAAAAGAAGATCATGATGGGTGGATCTGGGCCCAGGGGTTCTGCTCAAACTACTGCACCAACCAAGGACAATACATGCAACAAACATTAATCTGCTTCTCAGATCTAGCCAATGGATAAAACATTCTCCACAGTTGAGTGGAGAGCGAGGACTGACTCGGACATGAACTCTGGTGCTCCATATTTGACCACTTCCCCGTGGTAGGGAGGCCTGGTGGCACTCAGAGAAAGGATAAGCAGGCTACCAAGATGAGACTTGATAACCTATGACCAATCGGGGAGGAGGTCTCCCTCAGTCACAGACCTAGGGGAGGGGAATAGGGTGAAAGCAAGAGGGAGGGAGGAATGGGAGGATACAAGGGATGGGATAACAATTGAGATGTATTCTGAATAAATTAATTAAAAAAAAACCCAAAGTGCAGTCTAACGGAAAAATACAAATCTGATATTAACAAAGTAATCAACTTAAGAATATAATGAGGTTTAATTAAATTTCTTTTGAAAGTGAAACGATAAAATGCAAAGTTCCTCAAACTACCTAGAAAATAAGTCAGTATTTATACAGTCAACTGTTACTCAAATTCTTTTAAACTAAAGACCACTTAATTTTTAGTGCTTAAACTTTTAAAAAACCTAGTAACAAGTCATCTCAACTATACCTCCTTTATAAAACATTCATCTACAGATGACAAAAACAAAGTAGCCACCAAAATCACCGAGTCCATGTCTCTGCCTCCAACAGAGCACCACAAACACCCACTCCAGAGAACAAGACAGAAAAAGCAAAACTCCAAACAAAGCATTTGTAAATACAGTCCCACATCATTGGTCATAAATCACCCACAAAAATACTTATTGGACATCAACCATGTATGCAGCAATCTTTGAGCCTGGGAAGACTTGATGACAAATAAAACTGAGCTTTCCCCTGTAACTCAACCAGGTAGACAGTTTTAGAAAACAGCAGTAGTCAGTTCTCTAAGGCCTATACCTCTCCAGCCAAGGATAGTTAGCTAGGTTTATAATACCTCAGCTAAACTCTCAGTATTTATACAAAGCTACAGGTAGGTGTAGCTCTCACCTCTCATCAAAGCAGCTTCTTTCTGCAACAGACAGAGACCACTACAGAAATCTACTACTGGTCAAAAGGCAGAGAACAACCATCTGTGTGTGGGGTGCCCAGTATCAACTGGTACATTTACAACATAACTCCTTCACCATGGAAGAAGGGATGATGAGACCGTTAAGAGTCAGAGGATCAGGATGCCTGCTGTGAGACAGTATCTTCTAGCCTGACAAGGAGCTACGCCCATGAAACCATAACAATATGGCTGCCTTAATCAGATCTGCACGACGACCAAGTCATCAACATGCCAGTGTGGACGGACGGGGAAGCTCCATAAGTCTAGATAGTACTTTCAATATCAAGCCTGTGAAATTTGTTAAAGAACCTACATTACTTTCCTATTAGTTTTTCAATGACTCTCTGAATACCGTTAGTATGGCTTTATTTCCTACAAAGTTCTACCTTCTATTTGATTTGAAAAGTTAGACTTGGGTTCTAAGGGAAGACTTATCCCTCTCCTCCATCTCTGCTCCTTCCCTCCTTCTTCAAACTCTGACTCCCAGTCTCCTATTATTCACCAAATATTATTTTTTATGCTAGTTGGTTTTTGTCAACTTGACACAAACCTGGACATATCTGGGGAGGGAACTGGGCCCATCAGATTGGCCTATAGGCAAGTTGATAGGGCATTTTCTTGCCTGATGACTGACGTTGGAGGGTACCAGCCTTGGGCAGGTGGTCACAGGTGTTTAAGAAAGCAAACTGAGTAAGCCAGTTCGCAACCCTCCTCCATGGCTTCTGCTTCAGTTCCTGCCTAGAGTTCCTCCTTTGAGTTCATTCCCTCAGTGATGGACTGTGACAGACCTACAAGCGTAAAATGATATTAAACCCTCTTCTCCCAAGCTGCTTTTGGTTATGGTCTTTATCAAAACAATAGAAGCCCAAGACACTTCCCTTTTCTCACCTTTCATTTTTCTGATACATTCTATACTGATAAATGTGAACTACTGACTTATTATTCACCAAATATTTATAATGGCGAACTTCCATTACTGTTACTCTTATTAGAACTGAGCCATGCATTTACCTCAATTATACTTTTATTTTAATTCTCATCAAACAGTTAAAAAAAAAAAAAAAAAAGGTAAAAATGAGGGTTAAAGATGTTACTGTTACCTGAACTCAAGCCTGCTTATTCCATTATATAAAAGAAACAAGTTTGGAGAGAATTTCATGTACCTGAGGATAACTATAGTGGAGAGTATTTCATAAGACATCAGGCTATAGAGTAAGCTGGGATTCCAGACTATAGACTATAGACCAGTGTACTATAGTCAAGACACCCAAAATTCATCTTGAAGAACATGAAAAACAAATTTTAAGAAGGCAAATATATAGCAATCTGTATTTATAGTTGATCTTAGCCAAAAGGCCAAGAAAGAGTAATATCTTTATTTAGAAAGGAAGACAAGAGATTTAAACTAGGCTAAGGCTCAAGGCAATTACAAGTACAGATAAGAGATGATAAGGATGTGGAAAAATATATGTAATCCCTATAAAATATACTTGATAAAAACTTCATAATTATCAAATTTTAAAAATAACCTGTCAAAATTTGAAGGCTCCCCAGAATACTTTTTGTTAGAAAGATTTCCAGGTTAAATATGGAAATGGCCAGCTAGAACTATCACTAAATATTTAGTAATATTTTGAATTATGGATTTCTAGAATTTTCTATACTAAGAACAATGTAGAAATTGGAAAGATTGATTGGAAAACTTGTAAACTTAGAAATATAAAACATTTTTCTTTACAATTGAGAACTTATGTACTACTCATACAAATCCCTCATGTCAGAGATAGGAAGCTGACATGCAAACGGGGTTTTGACAAATGCTTGCAATAGAAGAACAAGTTTTAAGTTTTATGACTCCTTAATGACTTAAAAAAAATTTTTTTTTAAATACAAAGATCTGGGATTTAAAAAAATGTGACAAGAGGATGAAGGGAAAGGAGCACGGTCATGGCTAGCACACTGGGGCACCAGAACCCACTCAACTCCCCTATCTACACAGGCAGGCACTGAGAGGCCCATTTTGCCAGAGGCCATGTTCCTATGCGACACCAAAGGCCACTTCTTTTCATTACAACCCAGTAATACCAACAAAGAGGTTTCCTCCAGTATCTAAAGGCCATCAGACTAATATTAAAATCAGCATTATGTATTGATAAATCCAGAAACCCTTGAACACTAACCTGTAGCATGCACCTGGATACAACAACTTCAGGCACTTCAGGGAATTTTTGTCGCAGGTCATGTAAAACCTGAAAATCAATTTGGTGGCTTCCTTGGGCCATTCGTATGTCGCCTGCTCAGGACTATCTCAATAGGCAATTCTAGGCCTGAGTGGAATTAGTACTCCTCTCTTCTGGCCAAGCATTTTCTGTGAAAGAAAAAAAAAATTAATGGGAACTGTTGTGGATTTATAATTACAGTATGAAAGGGTATGTGCCTTAGCACCTAACAACATAAACTATAAGTATTATTTAGGCTTAATGATTTCCATACAGCTCTACATAATTCCATTTCTAATAGCAAATGTGGAACGATCTAAGCCTGCTACACCCACATGCTCTACAATGGCAGTGCAGAGCACACCATTAGGAACCTGCTGGGAGGCTGCCTTCCTTCATTCTTTATGGACACTCAGGGAGCACTAACCTTTCTTCATGGTTATACAGGAGAGAGAGCACAAAACTTTACTGGTTTTACTTAAAACCTTTAAGAACCTGAAAATGTGGTTCTATAAAAGATTATGTGAGCCAAGCATGGTGGCGCACGCCTTTAATCCCAGCACTCGGGAGGCAGAGGCAGGCAGATCGCTGTGAGTTTGAGGTCAGCCTGTCTACAAAGGGAGTCCAGGACAGCCAAGGCGACACGGAGAAACCCTGCCTCCCCCCAAAAGCTGTGTTTTATCTAAAACTTAATGCTGCATTTTTTTCATACTTTGCTTTATACTTAGTTCTTAAACTCCTCTATGCAAAATAACCATCTTCTACTTCAGTTTTCCATCGTATCACTCACATAGGTGTTTCTTCTCTTGTTGCATGTTTATCCATCGCCAAGTTTTGTTGTCTTTATTTGCAAAAGTGTGTTGTGCCTGACTATTCTTTCTCACCACTACTGCTTTTGCCCGAGCCACCTTAATCCACCTTAGCTACTACTGCAAGCCTAGTCACGGCCCCTTCTCCACTGCACTGTGTGTCAGTGCCCACGCCTTCCGTACCCTGTCTTTCCCCACACACAGTCTTTGCGCCTCCAGACTGCACACTCCAAGGCCTCCCACCCTCTAACTTCATTTCCTACCACAGTCTTGTTCCGTTAGCTGCTAATGGGCTGCTATGTTCTCAAAAGAGCCAGCCATGTTTTTCCTTTAAGGATTTTGGACTTACTGCTCTTGCCTTTATCATTTCCCCACAGATACTTGAAGGTTCTCTCATTTACTTCCTCAAATTCACCTATCAAATGCCACTCACTTAAAAAGTTTCCCTAACCATTCTTCATATGTTAAAAAATCACATCGGGAAACCACTTTTTCCTCTGTGACATTTATAAGTGACCTCTAAAGGGTTGAGAACTCTGAAGTTAACTACTGTATTCTCAGGCCAGGTCTAGACCAAATCTGGGTTCACAAAAGATGCAACACTCACTGAATCAAAGTTTTACTGTAAAATTGCTTTCACAGTACAGTTTCTAGAAAACATCTCAAATGATTTAGACTTAGGAAATATTAATTTACACACAAAATTAGGGATGGGAAAATAAACATCTAAGTGAGAAACACCTTCATTAATTAAAAAGATGAAGAATGAAAACAAATTCTAATTTATTCCTTTATTAAAGCATGCAAGCCATGTTATTCCTAGCTTGGCTTTCTAGACAGTGAGGACAGAAATGGGAAGCATACAAATGCACAAACATGCCTACTTTCTGAGAGGACAGAGTAGTTCACGGGAAAAGAGGGACCCACAAGTCAGAAGCCTAATCTTGTGTGCCGTCTGTGCAGCAGTTTGGTCTCTGAACGACATGCATGAGAGAGACACTCAGAGCCAGGCTCAGGCCAATGACCCAGCTGAGATCCCTGGGTTTATAGTTTGGGTTCAGTCAAATTAACTGTTCCCTAAAACAAACCAGGCACTATTATCCACTGGGGAAACATAAAAGAACCCAGGCTTTCTACATGTCATTCCTGTCCTTAATCACATCCTAAATGATTGAAGTCAAACAGGACAAAGTAAGCCACATTTAAGAAAAAGGCAACCAATGGAGAACAAGCCAAACATGCCTTGGCTACTAGAACTAGCAATATGGATCTGAAAGCAGCTACTGAGTGTAAGGGTGAATATACTTGGACTTCTCAGGAAGTAAGTAGAATATATTTATGTATGAACTTTGCATACAACATTTTTCTATTTAAGAACTAAAACATATGAAACAAATAAATCTGCTGGTCATCCTTATCACCAGTAGGAAGTAAAGAGATAAGTGATCTTAAAGATAAAGCAATCTGATCCTCAGAGTCTAGCAGGCAGTACCAAAAGCTTTAATGTACTCGAATTTAAAGACCAGAAAACAGGGCAGAGAAGTGGGTTGATAAAAACAAACCTGATAGAATTGTGACTAAATTTTTTCCCCAAGTTAGTAAAAGATACAAATTTACATATTTAAGGAAAACTATATAGAAGCCCAATATAGTCTAACTGCTATAAACCAGGGAAAGAAACCTTAAACACAACCCAAGAAATGACACATAGCCAGTGGAACAGCATATTTAGACAGGGCTCACTTTCAAGCCCAAGGTGGTTTTGAACTTGGGGCAATCCTGACTCAGACTTCTGAGTTTTGTTATTGCAGGGGTGAGCTACAATGTCCACCTGAGTGCTGACTTATTACAAACAATGGAGACCAGTAGATAGTTAAATGATATAATTTGCTTTGTTTTAGTTTTTGAGACCCAGGCTCATACTGAGCTCACTATGTAGGCCCAGCCTGGCATGAAACTCAAAATCTTCCTACCTGAAATAAGTAAATAGTTAAATAAATACCAGGTAACTATTTTAAAGTCCTTATAAAGGATTAAGCTACACATAGGGAAAAAAATAAAGATATATCTTAAACCTATTCTGGAAGATTATTTCTCATAGCAAAATAGAGATGATTTCCTATGGGAAGATAAAAAACTACCCGGTTCTCAGCACTTCCTTACAATGCTCTTGATGTCACTTCAATTACAATGTATCCTCTTTTCGGCTGGTTCCTTTAACTGATCTCATTTTGATAAGGGCTAACCAAGTTTATCAAAGAAGGTAAACCATAATTTTAATCAGCCTTCAGTTCTAATCACAGCACATTCTGATGCTCTATTTCTAAGAAAGCCATACTAAGTTTTTTTGAAATACACAGTGAACAGCAGTGCTGTAAAGCAGAGCTCCCATGACCTCTGGTTAGCAGGAAACAAGCATACAGATTCTTACAACACTGCGGGGTAGGTACCATGATCAAGTTAAGGAGGAACAAGAACAAATTTAATAATTCCAATTTTAAGGAATCTATTTCAGCCGGCTGTGATGACATCCAGCACTCAGAAGGTAGAGGCAGGTGATCTCTGTGAGTTTGAGGGCAGCCTGGTCTACAGAGTAAGTTTCAGGACAGTCAGGGCTACCCAGAGAAACCTTGTCTCGAAAAAACAAAAGAAAATGTATTTGAAAACTTAGTGTCACTTGTTTTGTCACTTACCATTTAAGTATGTTTCAAGCACTGTTACTGATATACAGAAAAGTAGGATTTTGGTGGTAGTATGTTCAAGAAATGTTGTTTAGAGTTTCTTTCTACTTTACTATGCAGTATAAACCACAGGGAGTAAAGAAGATGAACAAGATGCAGAATTCCCAAACTTCCCTGGAACATCTTGCTATGTATTGGTAAATATAGTATGTAGAGACATCGGAGGGAAATACTGTCATATAAGACATATCAGTTAAAGACAGAGTCTTTCATTAGCCTGTGACTTGCCGATTCAGCTAGAATGGCTGGCTAGTAAGCCCTGGGATCCACCCGTCTGCTTCCCCACCACTGGGGATTTAAGCACACATTACCATGCCTAGCATACTTATATGGGTTCTGGGTATCAGACTGAGCCACCTTTTATAATAAAAGGAACCAGTCATGTACCTTGTATGAACTTAAGAGATACATACACCCTGAACATGACAAATATTTTCTTTCACATTAAGGCAGTAAGTTAATGATGCTACCTGAGACAAGAACAAACTTCCCTAAAAAGCAGAATTTTCCAAGAGTCAAAGGAAAACAAACAGTATTTGCTTTACTCATCTTGCTTCTAAAGTTGTTGTTTTTTAAAAAAAGGTAAAGAAACAAAAAGAAAAAAATGTTAATAGCTAAAAATGGAAGTAACCAATGTTCCCATCTCAAACTAATGAAGTAACTAACGTCTATAGAATACATATATTTGACACACAGGAGTTGCTAAGTAAAACTCTGAGGATTCTTGAAATGTCCTCTTTGGCAAATCATTGGATTTCTTAACAGTTCAGTTATCCTCTTCTATAAAATGATGACAGAGTAGTTAGTTCATTCAACTGTCACGAGAATCAAATAAGTAATCCATTTTAAGATGACAATGACAGCAAAAAGCACATAGGAAATTATCAGTAAAACACTGATGCCATAATTTTATTTATATAAAATGGATAAATAATTAATTATATTACTAAGCCTGCCTCGCTTCTATGATAGAATATAAGCAGGCGGTATTAATGATTATTTATTTTGAATATTGTGGGCTCTCGCTAAGTAGAAATGAACAAAATTTAGTAAACAGGGCTTCATGATACTTTGGCTGCAGAATACTCAAGTTGATTTAAGCTTTGAGGTGTTCCCTCTCAGTGTTCATGGAACAAATGATCAATGTACAGTAGAAAAACCAAGACAAGTAAATGAAGAGCCCGTCACTATGTAAGCCTGTGCCCTGGACAACTAGTGTCAATTGTGCTGTGTATATTTAAATGGATCGTGACTGAGGGAGTCAGAAAGTCATAAGTACAGCTACGGAAATAATATTAGACATGAAGCAACACAAAAAGTAGGTAGATTCTGGAAATGATCAGGATGTGTGAGTGGAGCAAGGAAAGAGGAAGCGAGGAAAGGAGCTAGGAAGAAGGTACAAGGGGTATGGAGTCGCTATTACAGAAGAGAGGCCAGTGAAATTTCACCTGTAAGGTGGTTTCTATTAGAGGCCCAGAGATACTTACAGTACAGTTATTATATTATTACACAAAAACTGTACACATATAGTTTTGCCTTTGAACTTATGATCCACCTGCCTCAAACTCACAAGTGCAGGGGTCATCTTTGTTTCATCCTTCTATAATCGAGTTTAACTGCAACAAATTTATTTCAACAAAGAAAATATATTTCTGCTATCAAACAATTCTATATAGGAATACATAAATTTGAATTCTCAACCACATTAGGAAGGAAAAGATTATTGACCATTTCAATCTATTCTAAAGTTGACTCTGGGATGGCATTCTGTACAGCATGAAATCTGAGCTGGGGGAACTGGGAAGTACTGTATAGATGTGGAGCATTCAAGAGGCGAGGAAACTCATCCCTGACTGCCAACAAAACTGTTGACACAGAAGCGTCACTTTCACCATTCAAAGTGGTGAGGTTATCTTGTCCACAGCTATATACTATGTACTTTAAAAGTATATGGTAGGGACACAGAGATGGTTAGTAGTTAAAAATGTATACTGCTAATTCAGAGGACCCAAGTTCAATTCCCAGCACCCTGTTGGGCACTGGATTTTCGTGTATGTGCGTGCATGCACTCACCGCAGTAAATCTCTAAAGATCAGAGTACATCTAGTTTTTGAAGGCTACTACAACAGTACCTAACCTCTCAAGTCCAAGTGTTTCCTTTGCTATAAATCAGTGTTGAACTTGGTCTGATGTATTTTGATGCTAATTAATAAAAGGCCATTATACCTGGGCAGAGCAAATGAGATAGCCGTGACTAAGGTTCCTGGGCCTGGGGAGACAGAAAGAATCTTGGGAAGAAGAGAGATTGGAGGAGAAGAGAGAAGAAAGCCGCCATGGGTTAGGTGGAGGAGAAGCACATGGGATTAATATCTGCCCTGGCCCAGGTTAACTAAGGCTATTTTAAAATAAAACAGGTGTTTGTGACTTGGTTGATTGCTAGCAGGTTAGAAAATACTGCTGTAATAATAATTATAGGGCTGATAATAAACATTATTAGACCGTACCGGTACTTTAACCACAACAATTGGCGCCTAATGTGGGGCCTAATGATAAATGTTATTAAGCCATATTGGCAAAATTAACTACAACAAATAGGCCATTCTTTTTATAAATCAGTTTGGTTGTAACATCTATTTTGAAATGATAAATCTATTGTAACATAATTGACACATTAGACAACTGTTTGAATATTATATGTGTTTTGCTAGAATTTCAGTTGGGAAAAAGACAAAAAAAAAATCTGCTTAAGAAAAACTGCATACAAGTACATAAGAGCAAAGCCTCAACATTTACCAACTTTTCTTCTCCATGTTATGAACTATACTAGCCAAATTCTCTGTTACAATTGTCTTTGGTTTCAGAATTCTGTCCACTATTTCATAAAGCTCACTTCTACAGGCAAATTTCAGGTCTTGTTCAAGGCAAAGTACAATATTTATATACATTTCTTGTCTTTTTTTCTTTTTGGTTTCTGTCAAGACAGGGTCCCTCTGTATAGTACTGGCTGTCTTGGAACTCACTCTGTAGACCAGGCTGGTCTTGAATTCAGAGATCCGCCTGTGTCTGCCTCCCCGAGTGCTGAGATTCCAGGCGCATGCCCAGCCATTTCTTGAATTTTTAACATGAATAAAACTGTACTAAAAAACCTTTAAAAAAAAGTTCTTAGCTTTAAAAAATGACTCCAGCTTTTGAGAGATATATCTCTAATCTCCCTTTTTTTTCCTAT
Source organism: Acomys russatus (assembly GCF_903995435.1). Taxonomy (NCBI): domain Eukaryota; kingdom Metazoa; phylum Chordata; class Mammalia; order Rodentia; family Muridae; genus Acomys; species Acomys russatus. Next base: position 44,475,968 of record NC_067157.1, on the reverse strand, counting down.
CAGCTCTGTGCTGTTTTATGGAAGGCTGCTTTTATAATTCATAGTGATTTTGGGAATATATATACCACATTTTAATAGAACTAGATACATGTCAAAATTCCCCTACTAGCTGTTCAATCAGTAACCTCTCCAGGATGTCCAATGGGAAGGCAGCATGTTTCTCTTTTCCTGTCAGCATTTCTTACTTCTAACTGCAACACACATTACTTCTGTGGATTGCCTGACATTATTGGACTTCAGCAAGTTATTCTGAAATAATGTCTTTACCATAAAGACATGTTCAGTTAGAATAGTCGGATGATATTATCCTCACTTAAAGTTACAGGAAGTTATGAAATCTTTTGATCTCAGTGAAAATCTCCAATTGAAACCTAAAAAGTGAATCATATTATCTCAGCATACACTTTATTTAAATACTTTTTACATTGTTGCTGTAATATATAAATATTACATATAGGCCAGGTAACTAACACTTGATATTTGATTCATTTCTCAGCCTAAAGAAAAGTCAACATTCTTCTTCTTTTTTCCTCTTCGTATCCAGACAGGCAGTCATTATGTCACCCTAGCTGCCCAGGCCATCAACAGTATTTTTCTAACAAATTATATCTTCAGCATTAACTTTGTCATAGAATTTTTAATACGAAATTACATTGCAAAACCAATTAACTGCCAAGACAACAAATATACCAAACAAGTCATTCAAATGCTAACTATTTTAACAGGGTGCAGTGGCACACACCTGTAACCCCAGCATTCAGGAAGCAGAGGCAGGTGGATGTCTGTGAGTTGGGGGCCTTCCTAATCTGCAGAGGGGGTCCAGGACAGCCAAAGCTACACAGAGAAACCTTTCTCAAAAAACTCAAAAGCAAACAAACAAAAAATGCTAACTATTTTTAACTTAGCTATTATGGTCTAATCTAATACATTTAACAACTTCAAGAGAGGAAGTCAGTACTATCAACAACCAGACAACTTTATAAGCCTGGAATAATGAACTTTTCAAAGAAAAGCAATATAAATTACTAGTCTGTGTAGCAAGATTTTTAAAAAGAAACCTTCCTAAAATCCTATTACTTGGGAGGCAGAGGCAGGTAGATAGGAGCTCAAGGATAGACTGATCTACAAAGCAAGTTCTAGGGCAGTCAGGTTTACAAAGAGAAATCTTATCTTGAAAAACAAAAAGAAGAGAAAGAAACCTTCCCAAATGATCTGCCTTACGGACATGAATGCTCCTTATGCCTCACCAGTTACAAGAGCTTCTTAAAGGAATGTGCAAGTCAGCCACACTTGGAAAGTGATGTTTTGTGGTTTTGTGGTAGATGCTGCCATTTTCAGTGGATTAAGGAAAGTGCAATAAATCTCAGACAAACACATTATATAAATGACTACCTTGTGTGTATTTTCCACTTCATAGCTTATTATTTTTCCAATACTTTAGCATTTAAATACAGAAACAAAGTTACTTTCCAGTGACCCCCTTTCACTTAATTTTTCAGATAATCTATCCTGATCATAAATATCATCTTTAAAAGAAAACAGGGACTAATCATGTTTAACAAATTCTTATTTGTAGGTAAGAAGAGGAGAAAAGAAAACCAGAATATTCATGTTTTGGTCTTATAGCATAACCATAAACACTTATAAGAAATGAATTAACATGATACACGAAAAACCATAATAAAGTTAAAAAGGAATTTATAATTACTGCCACATATTAATGTGGCAGTCAGAGGACAACTTTCTCCTTGCACTATTTGGATCTGTGATCAAACTCCTATTATCAAGGCTGGTGACAAATGCTTGTCTTAACTACAGAGCCATCTCAGTGCCCCTCCCCTTCACTCCAAACAACAATTACCTTCAAGGAGAAATAACTTTTTGCATAGCCACATTAAGGAAAATCATGAGCCTTTTTCCTAGTGGAGTAAGACACCTAAATTACTGTATGTAAGAAACTGATGGAAACTATCAAGATGCAGAGTCTCAATGCATTATGTGTAAAAAGTAAAAAAAAATATACATTAAAGAGATTTTTTTTTAAAAGAAAATAAATGTATAGGGAAGGTTTTGAAGGTAATTAAAATGATATAGTTTTGATTTTTTAATCTTTCTTTCTGGCTTGCTTTCATTTATGGAGATAGTTTCCCCATGCCACTCAGGCTGCCATCAAACTCATGACCCTCCTGTCTCAACTTCTGAGAGCTCTGATGACAGTGTGGGCCACCACACCCAGCTGCCTAGCTTTGTTCTTCCTCCTCCTCTCCTCCTGTTTTAAGAATATATATTTCCCACTCTTGGACATATACTCAAAGAATGATTCACCCTACCACGTGGACCCTTGCTCAACAATGTTCATTGCTGCTCTATTCACAACAGCCAGACACTGGAAACAGTCTAGATGTCCTTCAACCCAAAAATGGATAAAGAAAAGGTGGTACATTTACACAATGGCATATTACTGAGCTGCTAAAAACTAAACCCAACCAGAACAACAACATAAAGATTGCAGGCAAATGGAAGTAGAAAAAGATAAATATGGCATTTATTCACTTGTATGGATATTAGCCATTACGTAAATGATAACCAAGCTACAATCCATAGATCCAGAGAGGTTAGGGATAGAGGAAGGGACAAGAGGGGCAGATGATATCTCTCTGGGAGGGGAAAATAGATTTTATGGGTGGACTTGGAGGAGGGGATGGGGAACTGGACCGAGAGGATGAGGGAGGGGAAGAGATGGCTAGAACTGAGGCGCATCTGAGGAGTGGTATGGAAACCCAGTGCAATGGAAATTTTCTAAAATATATGAAGGCAATCCTAATGAAGTGTTCAAATAATGGGGGAGACTGAGTCCCAACTGGCCATCTCTTGTCTCTGAATGAAGCTTCCAGGAGTTGTGTTTACTGGGGGAACTCTTATTACTCCCTACCTTTCTTCTAACCAATTAAACTCCATAGGTAGATGAGTACAATGTACTTAGTTTGAGGGTTTGAGAAAACAGTCTACTTGAGTTAGCCTTTGGGTGAGAAACTATAACCTGCCTTTTTTGTAAGTTGCACACAGCTCCTTTATGGAAAGCCATCATATGCCAGGGTAGACAAAAGACAGTGTCTTTTCTAAGTTTACAGTGTAATTACTGTGGTTCAGCATTTACCATGCGCCAGGCCCCTATACCAAATGTAAATATGTATCCTTTCAGTTACTTTTCATAATATTCCTCAGTGAAGTTTAAAGAGAAACTACACTGAATCAACCCTCACTAGTCTTTCCAAAGGACTAACCTACCTACATATACAGATCTAAGATGTCTTCAATGAATGCCCATTGCCTATTAAATTAAGTCTAACTTTTTGCACCTCACACTTGAAAACATGTATAGCACAGCTCTATCTCCCGCCAAGTCCTAACTATTATCTAAGCACACTGGATTACTAATTTTACTTTTTAGGACACATACCTTACAAATACACTTGCTAAAATCTAATCTTGTAATCTTGGTTGAAACATAACATTCTCTCTGGTGCTCCCAAGCATATGGTTTATATCTGTTATGATATTTTATATTATATGCGTTTCTCAATATACAGTTTAGGACACCCTGCCCCAAGACACGGGAATGAACAGATGCTCAAGTATCTTATTAAAAAAACCCTATACAAACCCTACATTACTTCTAATACTCAAATATAATGTTAAGTCCTAGGCAAATAACTGTTAGTATATTCTTCAGGGACTACTGATCTTCAAGAATCTGTACATATTAAAAGTATGCATGCAACCTGCACAGGCCTAACTGATATCTGACCTGTGGTTAGCACAAAATTTAAGGGTGTGGAGGGCCTAATGTATGTGCCTATAATCCCTCTGAAAGCAAGGGTCATTCATTTCTACATCTGTACTCTACCTGGCACAGTGTCTATACACAATGTATGTTCAACAGCATAGAAAATTTGACCATTACTAATAGCATCTCTGAAAACGGCAAGACTTGGTACTCATGTACATTTCCTTCCTTAATCTCTTCAGTTCACTTAACAGGGTAATGACACTTATGTAATTATAGTTGCTCCCCTTCCAGTTCTAATTCAACATCATCGAGCCACAGATGTGGTATATAATCAGTGACTTAGTGCTAACTGATGCTCTTGCCAGTATCTCATTATGCATTAGTCCTGGAGAAGAAGGAGTCAAACATACGCCGGAACTTTAGGATCATCTGGTTAAACCACTGCCGGGCCATTCTAGCTTAGATGAAGTTAAAAAAAAAAAAAAAAAAAATCAAAAGACACACATGGCTATCTACTCATTTTATAGATAGTTTCAACTCTATATACAAAGGTGAAAAAAATTAATGCCTTTAAAAGCTCCAAACCCACTGACTCAGCTCCTAAACCATCTATGCGTACCTTTTCTTGGCTAAGAATCTAAGGCAGTAGGAAACTTCAGCTTTCACCTTTTTAGTTATGCGCTATAGACAATCATCATCCTTTCTCACTTTCCTATTTGGTTTCTCTCAAGCAATCAAGTAGTGTGTGTATTTGCATATATATGCAATTTAATTGAAACACCATTGAATTCAGGTAAATATACCATAAATACAGTATTTGGTTTTATCTATAAAGAAAATGTATCATTTCAGATGACTGGAGAATGTATTAACTTTCATGTAAATGTATGAGAAACATAGAACAGTTAAGGACTTTGTGAAGGAACCTGCTTCACTCATTTAATCACCAACATTACTTGTCCTACACACGAGCCTTGGGGGACGGCTGCTTTAACACTTCCTTTTCAATGAAGGTCAGAGTATTATTCTGCACACTTGCAGGGCTTGAAATATACATACATATCACTCCAGCATCGTTTCTGAAACTGTTTGTGCATTGTCTGCCATTACTAGCAAACAGATTAAACTAGAAAGACTCAGGCAAAAGTTAATCTACAAGTCAATGCTAGCCACATGTTACTAGGTGTTAGGGAGGTTACCATGGCAATCGGTTTTAAAGCAAGAGAGCTGTTAAATTGTGAACTGTGTGTTGTTACAGATCACACAGGCTAAGCTCCAGTGCCCCAACTTTCGCCTACCTGGAAATAGAAAAATTCAAACTGTAGCTGTCCTTGGTTGGCTCATTTGCAGCTTACAAATGTTTAACTAAGTAACTGCGGTGAGCTCATCTCTACTGGATACTTCTTTTCCAGGGCAGGTCCAGGAACTGGGTCTGGAGCCTTGAAAGCAGAAGAGAAACTATAGTAAACTAGAGGTAGGCAGAATAAATACTGTGTGCAGACAGCATGAGGTCTGAAAGCAGGAGCAGCCCTACAGCCTCTAACAGAACATTCAAGTAGGAAAAGCTTCTTCAATGCGCTTCTAGGGGAAGCTATTGCTTTTGGTAGGCAGTCTTCACCTGCCCGAGCCTCACAAGTCTCCATCCTGGGAAGTGGAAAGGAACCTTTATTAAATCACCAATGGTTCCTAACTCCAGCCTGTGCCAGAGGGTCAGTGCAACTCGAACAGACAAGCAGGTTATTTTATTTCTCCCTCTCAATTCTGTGTTTCCTACTTTCTTTTAAATGCTCTCCTATTTCCCCTGGCCAGAGGCTTCCTAGGAAATATTTTAGATATATTCCGGCAATGAACTGAATTTCAAGTTCCAATTTTCTTTTCTTTTTTGGGTTTTTGAGACAGGGTTTTTCTGTGTAGCACTGGCTATTCTGGAACTCACTCTGTAGACCAGGCTGGCTTCAAACTCAGAGGCCGGTCTGTCTCTGCTTCCCGGAGTGCTGGAATTAAAGTTCCAATTTTAAAAAACACTTGGTAATGCTTAAAGGAGGTGGCAAAGAACAGGTCATAAGATATGCTCCTTTACCCACTGGAAATTATTCTTCCATTACCAAAATAGATTCACTCATTAAAAAAAATCTTAGGCCCATATTAAAACAAAACCAAACTGGCAGCCATAGAAGTTAGGCAAATGGTAGGTGATTCAAAGCGGTAGACACTAACACTAGCTAGTTTTCTAGGGACCAGCGCTACTTGATGTCCTTGCATTTGGTTCTCTGTTCTGTCAAACATAAGGACTTCGGCGGGACAAAGATGAAACAGTGAAATAGAAGCAGACAAGAGCCGAACAAGTAAATTTTCTGCACTTCTAGTACATACAATCCAATGCCAACACAGTGAGGGTCTTTTTTTTTTTTTTTATATATCTATTTTTATGGAAAATACAAACTCTTCGTGTTTTGTGATGCATGTTGTAGAGAAAAGAATCCTGGAAAACGGGGCCTTGGTTCAAACCTCTCTTCAATATGCCCTTGAATTAGAATTTTTCTGCCCAACGTTCCCTTTCTATGAAATGGCAGGCGCTGGCTAGTCCTTCCATTGGGCGGCCATGCAGCATCACTGTCACTGTGTACACAACGCACCCAAAGCCTGCTGCATATCAGGTCTCCAATTCTTCTGCATCACTAAAAAACCCGGAACATTCTTTCCTGTTTGCTTTATTTCTGCTCAACATGTAGGTAAATTTAAGCTCTCATCTTCATAAATGCTAGAGCCACAGCTCTGTTTAATAATAAGCCTTAGGTGGCCTCACATATCAACACTGGCTTCAGAATAACTACAAGAATGAATATATGAAACAGCTCAATTCTCAGAGCCGGGGATGAAGAAAGATGTAACAATTTACATTTAGGATACAAAGAAAACAAGAGTTTTTTCTCCTTTCCAGTAAACAAGAAAATAGGCGTGCTAACACAGTCTTGCTGAAACATAGCTCTGGGATACAGAACTTAAAACAACAGCAAAGTCAGGAAAGTAATTATTCCATGCTATAACTTAATCGTTATACTGTTGAGGCAAAGAAAAGCTTTCTACTACATATGGACAATAATTTCCCTCTTACTGATAGAACAGTGGGTTCCACATAAAATTATTTACCAAATATGGTTCTAAGATCAAATTACAACTCCTCTGCCATTTACCAAGTATAAAGCAAGTGTCACAAGCCACAAGAAATTTAAGAAGAAACATTTCCTTATAATTATTCAAAATGTATTCATATCACAATTTCCTTTCAAAAACAGTTTTAAAAATGTAACACTGAAGTATATCACTCAAAATAGAGACAGGATTTTATTTGTATATTCTTCAGAAAATACAAATAGGAGGAGGGGGTCATGAGAGATTACCTGTCACTAACTCTCGTGGAGGGCTTTCATTTTAAAGATTACCAAGGAGGGAAAACACTGTAGATAAATCAGTAGTATAACTAGCAATCATACTGAAATCTCATTATTCACAGTAACATTTCAATTACTTTTCTTGGCTCCCCTCCCCCTTGTATACATTAAATAATAGTAATTGTCTCCTTCCTTTCATTAATACCTGGCTTTATTTACTTATTTATTACTTTTGTTCTAACTGTATGTATTACGCAGTATCTCCACAACAATGTTATTTAACAGTAATGTTGGGGCTAGGGAGGAGGGCAGGGGTTGAGGCAGTCTCATTACACAGCCAAGGCCAGTCTCCAACTTATCATTTTGCGTCAGTCTCCTGCGTAGTTAATTATAGGCAACATCCCAATAGGCTTTGATTTGTAACTTGTTTCATTTTTTTCAAGACAGGGTTTCTCTGTGTAGCCTTGACAGTCCTGGAACTCTGTAAACCAAATTGGCCTCCAACTCAGAGATCCACCTGCCTCTGTCTGTAGGTCTGGGATTAAACTGCCAGATTGATTTGTGACTTTTTAATAGGAATTTAGCATTTACTAAATATTAAAATGGGAATTCTAGCATCTTACCATTTCTAATGACAAAATGGTGGTTTCTGGTCTAAGATGTGAAAACTTACAAATCTCTCTCTATTCTTGTTTTACTAAGAACTCTTAGTAAAATAAATGTTGAAATTCCCCTCTTCTACTTTTTGATATCCCTCACGCTATCCACACCCATATTCACCACTAACATGAATTAATCTACAGTATTATTCTTAGTGATGGGCTGCTAGAGTCCATTTGATGAGTTCATTAAGCATTTTTCCACCAACTTTCCTGAGACAGGTCTGTATTCTTTTATTCTATTTTACTATTATGGTATGTTTGGCTTTGTAAAAAGAACTTCAAAGTTCAATTTTTCCTCTTAAAAGAATTCAATGGTGAAATCTCCAAGGTCTGGTTACTCTTTGTAGGGAAAGTCTCTCACTAAGACTAGCCTTTGCATTCTGTCAGTCCAGACCCTACTCTTTCATACCTCTTTGAGGAAGCTTCCTTCCCTTCCTTCCTTTCCAGTGTTTCTCTTTAACTTACAATATGTAGACGTGTTAGTCATCTTAAACACACTGTCACTTGCATACACCAAAGTTGCCACTTAACTCTGAAAGTCATTCAGCAAGTATTAACTCAAGAAGCTACTAATTCAAAATGGCCTCTACACCCTACTCTATCTAGTAGGAAGCTAACCAGTTCAGGGAAGCCAAACAGCAGTGTAAGAACTGAAACAACACAGGTAAGAAAAAGACTTACTAGGCTCCTTTGCTGCTTGCCACTCCCCACTAAAACACAGTCCTATGCCTTTTCCAGTCTGCGTCCAGTTCACGGGCCCTTTGGTAGTTTCAAGCAAGCTACAGATTCTCTGAGAGTGGGTTTGAATGCATAAAATACCTATGATTATAAAGACAGCCAACTTTATTAAAAAATAGTTATTTTGAAAATGTAATTTATTTATCAGGTTCAATGTGACACGTTCAAATATGAATATATGTATAATGCTGGAATTGAGAATAGTGTTTGTATCAGAGAGTAGGACCAGCAAGGTTTTAAAGCACAAGACAAATGATTAGGATTGGGGTAAACAGTGGAAAACAACTGCTACCTTAAAAAAAAAAGCACTGCTCATGCTATTCTAGTCTGCTTCATAAAACTCAAACACAACTCAGTAGAAAATTTAACCCTTTTTACATCCACAAGCACCCCTCCTTCAAATTCTATCTTCAGGTATCTTTAGGTTCATGTAATTTACATTAAAATATCTCCATCAGTGCCAGCCATGGTGGCCACACACCTTTAATTCCAGCACTCAGGAGGCGGAGGCAGGTGGATCGCTTTGAGTTCGAGGCTAGCCTGGTCTACAAAGTGAGTTCAGGACAGGCAAGGCTACACAGAGAAACCCTGTCTTGAAAAACAAAACAATATATATATATTTGTCGTTTAAGTAAGGCAGAGTCTCATGTATTCTAGGCTGACCTCCAACTCTTTGGGTAGCTGACCCTCTGCTTCCAGCTCCCCAGCAGCATACTTACAGGTGCGCACTGCCATGCATGGCTTATAGTGTGCTGTATTCAGGGGCAGGTAAGCATTTTACCTACTGTGCTATATACTCAGCTCTAAATTTACCTTTTTTAAGTTTAAAAAAAAAAATCCTTGGGCATATTCATCGTAGACGGTCCTGTTATAGAAGGCCATTTTCATACAAGTGTATCCTGAACACTGAGCACAGTGCATACTCTTCCCTCTTCTGCCTTTTCCTTTCCTCGTAGGCCCTCGTCACTGTTTCACAACTATTTTTATGTTACATATAAATACACAGTTTTATGTATTTTTTACCAAATCTAGGAAGTGAAAATGAGAATATATATCGTATTTATGTTTCTGAGACTGGTTGGATTCAGTAACTATGATTATTTCCAATTACATCCATTTTCCTGCAAACCACTTAACTTCAGTTTTTTAGGCTGAAAAAAAAAAGGCATTTGTGCACATATACAACATTTCTTTATCCATTCCTCTGCTGGACCTCTGTGACTTGACTTGAAGGCCTCTGGGAAAATACTGGGGTGGTTTGGCCGGGGCATAGGATAGATCCATTTTGTAGATTTTTGAGAGTCTTTCATACTGATTTTCATAGTTGCTAGACTACCTTACATTCTCATCAGCAGTGTACACAAGGCCTTCCTTTTGCTCACAACCTCACCAGCATTCATTATTATTATTTTTTCTTAAAATCTATCCACTTCTATTTCGCATCAGTCCCTATATTCTTAGGAATCTATTCAGGCTTTTTTGAACATGTTCAACGCCCCTTTCTTCCCTCAGTGTCCAAAACTCTTGCTTAGAATGTAATTTTTCCACTTTGACACTTAACTAAAACTTTAAAACCAACTCTACTTTGACTTCCTTCTCGATCCCTTTCCCTGCTTCAGTCCTCACGGGCTCTAAACTAAGAAACCCTGAATGACTAACGCTTCTGTGGACCAATAAATATTATGATGCATCATTTTACTCTTACTGTTTTACTTTTTTGGTGACATGGACTATGTGCTTAAGTACAGGATACTGTCTATATACAATATTGACACATAAAGTTACAAAATTAGCAAAATGTTCTTAATAAATCAAATATTGGGCTTTTATTTTGCAACTTCCATTAACAGAAAATATACTGAGAAGGCCAAAATCCCACTGAGCAGCTAAAATGGGTATTTTAATGTCTCAATGAGAGCCTAGATACCATGAGTCATCTGGAAAATCTACTAGCTTATCTACTGGGCAGTAAGAAATTTCATGAATTGCTATTAATTAATTTATATTAGCAAATTAGGGAAGGGAGACCTAAAAAGTAGGAGCAAAATGCTTCATTTTAAAGTGTCTGCTAAGGGGGCTGGAGACAGCTCAGCAGTGACTGCTCTTCCAGAGGACCCAGGTTCAATTCCCAGCACCCACACAGCAGCTCAAAACTGTCTGTAACTCCTGTTCCAGAGGATCTAACACCCTCCCACAGACTTACATGCAGTCAAAACATCAATGTACATATAAAAATAAATAAATTCCTTAAAAAAAAAAATCAAGTGTCTGCTAAGCACCTATAACATACATCTATATTCCGTGGACTAAGTTTCTGACACAGCTTAGTGACAGGTATTGGATTAGAATCTGGTTTTCTGATTCACTCTGAAGCTATGAAGCAAACACTGTTTCTGTCTTCTACAAAAAGGTTTAGTATACTAGTGTGTATAAGGTTCCCTATTTCAGAAGATAGAGAATCATTTGAAATATATAGAATAGACTTATAACTAAAAAATAGTTATTAATACAGATCTATATAACACACATGATGTAGATTTTAAAAAATTTCCATATAAAACCTGTAAATATATATTTGGCGGTTGTTTTAATTACTTTATGCATGAAAATTTACCTAGTGATATGAGATGAATGATGTCCTATTTACTGATTACTATTTGAATTGTAAACTCAGCTTATAGTTGTAGTTTTCTTCAAATAGCTGTAACAACTTGCTTCACTTATTTCACATAAAACTATAAAAACTAACCCATCTCTAGCTGGGAGATGACGGTAATGATGCTGGTATAGTCTCTGAGTAGTCTTCAGACAGGGCACAGAAGCTCTCAAGAGGAGAACAGGAATGAGGGTAGCACAGAATTGCTCTCCACATAAGAAGCTCTGCTGTTTGCTATGACTAAAAAGAAGATACTTTTTCCTAAAGGGAAGCTCGTAGACTAATAGCAATGGAATTCAGACAGTGAGGGAGAGAAGGGTGGGTCTGGAACAAGTAAACCAGCATCCCAACAATACACATCACCAGCCTAAACAACTCAACTCACTGCCTCCTACCCAATAATCAACTTCTGTTCATTATAAGTAGTGTGGCTCTGAAGCCAGGAATTTCAGAGTCCTGTCTCTACGCCTTTTCTATCTTAATACAAACAATAGAGAAGCTTCAGTCCCGCCAAGGTTTTTTTGCATTCATCCCTCTACACTCACCTTAATGTTTTGGTTTAGCTGTTACTTTGAAAATCAATTAACAACAACCTCCTATCTGATACCTTGTCCTACTCAACAGCTAAGCAACACAGGCCTACTAACTGCCTAAAATGCAAACTAGATCATATCATATCCTTCCTATGAGAAGCAAGGAATTTTACAGTTGACTGGTACTGTGAGTTTGGGTACAAGTCCTTGACTCTGATGTAGGAAATGCAAAAGAGGAAAGGTTAAGAAGGGAACTTAAAAAACAAAGCTAAGCAAAGTAGCTACACAAAACCACAGAAGGTCTGCTACCAAGCTTATTGTAGTGGTTCATGCCTGTATTTCAACACCTGAAAAATCCAAGGCCAGTTTAGGCTATAGAATAAGACCCCATTTAAAAATGAAGAGAAAGTTTAAAGCTTTTGATAGCAATAAATGTTGGGTACTGGGTCAAATGATTTATGGCTAATGCTGCAAATAATCATGTGAAACAGGTACTTGGTTCAATTCAGCACATATTGTTTCATTCATATCATTAAAGTATGCATGAATTATCTTAGGTAACTATTTTCTCTTATTCATGATGCTTGAACCAGGTCACTAAATATTCCTATTTTCCTGTCCATAACACTAGAGAGCACCATACACATCCTATTAGTTTGTCATGGACTAACTGTACTTATCTGTATATGTGTGTATATAGTTATGTACAACAGCACACATCATGCACACAGTATGCATCTAGAAGTAAACAACACTTTAGTGCTAGTAGACAGCTCATTTGGAAGGACCTGAGTTTCATCCCTAGTACAGGGTTGTTTTTTGTTTTTTGGGTTTTTTTTGTTTGTTTGTTTGTTTGTTTCTCTTTCTTTTGCTTTTTTTTTTTTTTTTCCCCGAGACAGGGTTTCTCTGTGTAGCCTTGACTATCCTAGACTCACTTTGTAGAACAGGCTGGCCTTGAATTCAGAGATCTGCCTGCCTCTCCCTCTCAAGTGATGGGATTAAAGGCATGTGCCACCATGCCTGGTTTGTTGTACAGGCAGGTGTGATGTTCTGATTCTGTATCCCAGGCTTAGGAGGCAGAGCAGGTGGATCCCTTGGGTTTTATGTCTAGCCAGCCTAGCTGAATTGGTGAACTTCAGGCCAGTGAAAGATCACGTCTCAAGAAACACAGTAGATAGGCTCCTGAGGAATAAGGATCACTAGAGGTGCTCCTCTGGTTTCCACATGCATGTGCATCCATGCACCAATAGTACTTAAAAATTATTTACAATGAGCCCAAACTACCATATGCTACATGTAGTCCAGTCAACAATGTTCTGGACCAAAGAGAAGATGAATCTGCAGCATTACCACCTGGGAAAAATATAGCAGAAAGCAAAATACACGCCTCACTGACTCTGGCTGGTGATGGTGTTATCATGGTGCGTTCTCCAGGAGTGCACTATGGATTTAAACGCATCAAGGCCCTACTCAAGAAGACATTCAACTGTAACCTGGAATCTTCTTAATTGCATTTGTTTTCAAAGTCAAGTACTGTACTAGCTTTAAACCTTGGTGGGCTATGAGCATCATTCATTCACAAATATTCAAAATCGCCCATGTTGTAGAGCACCGTATTATAGCTTAGCTAAAGGACTACTGGGACAGATAGCTCTGTTGCCATGCCTGCTGTACCCTTGCAGTACAGTCAATAAACTTTTCTTTAAATATTTAAAACACCTTAATATGAAATATTGAAAAATGAAGGTAATTATAATACAAGTTGGTAAATTCTACATATAGAAGTAAATAAAGCAATGCTAGCAATATATAAATCACCAATAAGAAAATATCATTACTCAATGACCAATGATGTTTACAACTATTTTCTAGAAGGTAAGTGAAAAGCGAATCTGAGGGGACCTGGAAGCTGTGTCTTCCAAGTCTCTGAGTGAGGTTCACTCCTTCCATTTTCCCTTCACCAGTCGAGGCTAAGCTGTATCTGTCCTCACCAGTCAGCCATCACACACCCGGCTTTTCATTGTTTCTCTAACTGGCTTTGTATACAAGAGATGCTGTCGGAGAATACCATTGAGGACTTAATAGTGTCAAGCTCTTCAAAATATTCACAAGGCTATTTCAGTTCACAAAGGCTTAGGACAAAGCTCTGGATTATTAGCAAAGAACTATTAGATGACTAATATTACAACCATTCATCTACCAAATAAGTATGGTTCAACCTAAATCTAACCTTTAAAATAACCATCCTCAAAATTATCTCCCAACTGTACAGTTTCCGGTGTCCTTAACATCAGATATTCAACTGTCTGCTGATAAAACCAATCCACATTTTTACATAGTTCTTTACTACCAAACTAAGTATACTAAGCAGAAAGGAATTACAGTTCATAAAAACTATCTATATTGCCTCAACTGACATTTATTTTTAGCCTGAATCTCTTGCTAAATTCCATTTTAAATATTGAATGAATTGCTTACTTGATCGTATGAATTATAAATCTAGAAGGCATTTCAGAGCTAATGGTTCAAAGCAAGCTCCTGACTGCCTAGCCCAGTCTAAACTTGCCATTTGCTTACTCTTCCCAACTCAGTCACAGCAGCCCCACGAGCTTCCAATTGCTTGGGCCAAAACCCTTGGGAGCCATTCTTGAGTTCCCTTTCATGCCTCACTTAAATTCTTGCCCACACAGGGCTTGAAACACATCCAAACCCTGACCTTTTCTCACCCTGTACTGTGACCACTCTGGCTCCAACTTCTGCTGACTCTCATCAGGACCACTGCAATCATTTCAATACACTCTCTTCTGCTGACTCTCATCAGGACCACTGCAATCATTTTCAACACACTCTCTTCTGCTGACTCTCATCAGGACCACTGCAATCATTTCAATACACTCTCTTTGCTTACATCTTTGCTTTACTTTCATAATCTACAGAGTAAACATTTTAAAAAGGAAGTTGCCTGTTTAAAGAAGAAAGACCACATAATCACTAATTGATGTGTAAAAAGTATTTGGCATCATCTAAGACCTAATCATGATAAAAATTTTTTTTTAATCAAACAAGACCTAGAAAGGGAACTGATAAATATCACCTATAAAAACCATGTAGCAAACACATCCTTCACGATTGTAGACTGAATATATCCTAAAACCTGAAAATAGCTAGCCCAAGCTGTAAGGCAAGAAAAGAAATAAAAGACACACAAACTGAAAAGGAATTAAAATTGTCTGTGCTCACAAGTATACAAAAACCAGAACCTACTTAAAAACAAGCAGTATTTTTCAAAAGTCTCAGAACACAATGTGTAGCCACAGAAATCAACTATATTGATATATATTAACAATGAATAACTTAAAGTCAAAATTTAAAACATAGCCAGGCGTGGTGGTGCACACCTTTAATCCCAGCATTCGGGAGGCAGAGGCAGGCGGAGTACTGTGAGTTCAAGACCACCCTGGTCTACAAAGTGAGTCTAGGACAGCCAAGGCTACACAGAGAAACGCTGTCTCGAAAAACCAAAAAATTAAAACATAATAGGCACTTACAACTGCTTATAAGACCCAGGTATAAATCTAACAAAAATGTGTATATTTGTATGCCAGAAACTACAAAATGCTGAAGAAAGAAATAAAAAACTAAATAAATGGAGAATGACACTATGTTCATGGACTAAGTCAATAAAATAAAGATCTAAAATTTCTCCAAGACTGACCTACAAATGTAGTGTAATTCCTATTAAAATCCCAGTGGTACATTTTTTTCTTTAATATAAAAAGGAAACAGAAAAAGCTAAAATAATTTTTAAAAGAATGAAGTTAAGAGAATTTAACAATTTACCATGTAGTTACAACAATCAAAATACTATGATACTAGTAGGAAGAACAGATCTAAAGAACAAAAGAATAGAAAATCCAGAAATGGACTCTTGCAATTATAACCATGTGATTTTTGTCAAGGTTGCAAAAGCAATTCAATTCATTCATAAGCCAAAAGCAAAACACCAAAACCAAACCAAACTCCCCCCCCCCGCAAAAAACCCAACCAACCAACCAAACAAACAAAAATCCAAAAACTCTCAACCTAATCACCAGACCTTATTATAAAATTAAATCAAAATAGATGTTACATCTCTATGTGTCATATATAAAGCTTTTAGGAAACTTTTATAATAGAAGAAAATCTTTGAGAAGAGATGAATTCTGAAGGTTGGCAAGAAAGGTACAATCCATGAAAGGTAAAAATGAACAGAAGTAATGGCTAGACTTTATCTAAATTAAAAAACTCTTCTATGTAAAAGACTCTTGTTAAAAAGATAAAGAAGTCACATGCTAGGAGAAAATATGTGCAAATCACTAAACAAGAGACTTGGATCTAGATGGCATAATGAAAGTCTCTAAACTCGGTAAAAGGAAACAATCCAATTAGAATCTAGGCATCACACCATCAAGGATACATAGATAGCAAAGAAGTACATGAAAATAAAGCTGTGATGAAACACAAATTAAGTGATGATGAGATGTCACCTATTAGACTGGCAGAGATGGAAAAAACCAACAATACTAAGTGCTAGTGAAAACACAGAGAAACCAGATTTCTTATTCATTCTAAGTGCATTGTAAAATGGCACAATAACTGAAAAGGTCTAGCTGGTTCTTATAATGTATTTCACAGGAAAACATGTACAAAACTATTCATTGTCAATCTATCTCTATACCTACCTACCTACTTACCTACCAATCAATCAACCAACCAACCCACCCACCCACCTACCAACCATCTGCCTATCTTTTACCTTTGGAAACTAAAGGCCACAAAATGATTTGGAAGGGAGCTTATACCAACAGTGGTCAAAGAAAAATCACCTACTCTGTTCCTTTCCTAAGGCCCTTGATCTAGCCAAATTGTTACACATATCAACAGTTCATTCCTTGTTAATCCTGAGAAGTACACTGCTGTTGGATATACCATAGTTTAATCACATACTAATTAGAACGACTTTGAGTTTTCTAACTTGGGGCTATAAAAATTAGGCTGGGAGTTATATTGTATTTCACACACAAATTCAATGTTAAAAGCCTCGTTTATTGCTTACTACCTCATATTCTTTTTTCCATGTATTTACCTGTCTACTTGCCCTTCCAAGTGTATTAGAATGCCCTTGCCCCTTTCACATAGTGACATGACACATCTCTGAGGCCTAGGTGGAACACTAATTTTCTATGCTATGCTGTGACCGACAACCACCATTTGGCACTGTCCCCTTATGGCCCTGCCTCTTTTGTTGCTAGTGATTTTTTTCCTTTCGCCTGTCTAATGCAGGGTCCTGACCTGCTCACCAAGTAACTGCACACAATCTGACTACCTTTCAAGAGCCAACCCTTTTCCAACCATTAGTGCTTTCTTTTTAAAGAGGCAAGGTGTCTTTGTTCCAAAGTCCAACAACAGGGATGGTGAGGAAACCCTGGAATCCTTCACACTAAGTGAGAAGAACCAGAGTTATTCACCACTTTCTACCCTGGCACATCCATGCGCACACCCAGCACACAGCCCTCACTTTTATTTTTATAATGCCAAACTGGAGACCCCAAAGCCCTTCAAACTAATGAACGTTTTAAAAAAGCTAACCTCAGAACCTAACACATTGCACGGTCCACTTAGGCCACTCTCAGTGATAAAGTCACAGTGTTGTTAGACAACAAACGGGTGTTGGCCAGGGGTCAAAGTTCAAGGAAATGGCTAGACTATAAAAGAACGGGACAAGTTTCTTAGTGATGATTAAGAAGTTCTACTCTGGGGAAAAAAAGTTCTACTTTGACATCAGTCTACCTACGATGGCTACTTTAATCTACACACATGTTATAAAGATATATATGCAAATACCAATTAAACTATGTTTTAGGAAATAAGGGAAATGCAAATTAAGTTTTATCTTAAGACTCTTGTTGGCTTCCTAGCTCATCTTGAGTCAAATCTAGAGTCCTTACCACAATCCAAAACCCTATCGGGAAAGTACACAGCTAGATATCATCTCCTATTTTTCCACCCCCTCACTCTAGTTCCTTCAGCACTAGCCTTCCAGCTCCTGAAAGTGGCAAACAGGATTCTATGCATAGGTCTCTGCATTTGCTAATTCTTTATATTTGGAAACATCTGCCTTCATCATTTCATGCTCAAATACTACCTACACAAAATCCCCCATTTTCTTCCATGTGAAGAGAAATCATGCCTTTTCTTCCCCTACAAGAGTCTTAAAACTGATACACAAAACTCAAACAACTTCCAAAATTTCTTGTTTCTTGGGTCTCTTCTGTAGTGGAGAACATTATCAGGATTCACCAGGAACTCAACCAAGGAATGTGTGATTCTTCACACACAAGTTTTCCCTCCTGAGGACCATTACCAACCCCACTCCTTAATTTCACAGCCTGAACTCTGATCCCTGTCAACTCTCAAAGAGCAGAAGGCCTGTCTTCTCCCCTAATCCAGCTCTGACCTAAACTATTCTCTCCTTGGAGCCAGTCTTTTTAGAATGTAAAGCACTTGTGTTCCATCAGTTATGAGAAGTCAAAGTCTTCTTTACAGATTATCTTCATGCTGTCTTCTGCCTAATTTTTATCTCACTTTCTATTTCTAACTGCACTAGAGCTTAATTTATCATGAACTATACACAACTTATACTTTGCTGCCTCCATGTTTTTAGGCATTCTGCTTCCTGTGTGAAATGACATCTCTTCCTAGTCTTTCCAACTACCAGATTAATCTTTCTCTTGTCGTGCTGTTTTATTAGGCATTCTCTTCAGTAGACTCCTAAAGGGTCTTGTTTAACCAACTTATAGTGCTTGTCACAATATATTACACTCTTCTACACACAGTTCTAGAACAAGAATGACATTTTAGTAACATGTCCATCCTTTTCACCTTGTAAATAGCTGGTGCACAGCAGGAATTCAAACTACTGAGCTAGTTAAAATATTAAAAAATATAAGGTAATCTTGGCACTGGGAGGCAGAGGCAGGAAGATGGCAAAGTGGGTGTAAAAGTCTGGGCTGTATAAGGAGTTGCAAGCCACCATGGGTAGGATCACATGACCCTATATCAAGAGAGAGAGGGGGTGGGGGTGGGGATGGCGCGGGGAAGGAAGAGCGCAGGAATGAAACACCTTGGAGGAACTCCAGGATTTCTTCGCACAGGTATGTATGTCATTGAAGCAAATAAAATTTGTTGAAGTTTCTTCTGGTTCTTTTAATCATGTGGCAGTACAAACACACTGAAATACTGATTATTACCTAGCAAGTTTAGTTATAAGATCATTAGCTCAATTTTCCCATGAACTGGTTATCTTCCTCAAAAGCTACTTTGTTCCACTTTCAAAACTCCAATAATGTGTACGTGACAGTCATCCTCTGAATCTATGTCACTGCTCATGAGCGGAAAATCTCATGAAGAGAATGAGGATGTCTCACTTAGGCCAAGCGATCACTTCAACTTGAAAACCTCTAATTGTGCAAGTATACTTTTATATGTAAGAACGCAGAATCACCGTACGTAGAAGTGGGCATTTTCTTTTAAAATCCCCATTTCCACTTGTGTTTATTTTTTCATTTTCCAGGAAATCATCAGAAAGATAGTAGAGTAGTACATAATTGAAGTGTAACTACGCTACATGCCAGTGAAACAGTGAACATCATCAATTACCCTCAGTGCATACACAGAGTACGCTTGTGCTCAGTGGCTTTAAACTCAACATGCAATCTGTTCTGAATTCCTTTCCCCCTTGAGACAGTCTTCTATATTCCAAGCTGGACTCTAACTTAGCACAAAGTTAAGGATGACCTCGAATGTC
The DNA here is from genome assembly GCF_903995435.1 of Acomys russatus. Taxonomy (NCBI): domain Eukaryota; kingdom Metazoa; phylum Chordata; class Mammalia; order Rodentia; family Muridae; genus Acomys; species Acomys russatus. Next base: position 44,456,351 of record NC_067157.1, on the reverse strand, counting down.
TGTATCCTCATGCCTCTAACCCCCCACCGCCGTACTGGGATTATAGACATTCTTTAAAAATCTGGTGATGCCTGTGTTGCCTATTTCTCTATAACTACGTCTACTTACAAAAAGCACCAACAGAAATCTATACTCTGAAAATGTTAGTATAAAGTAAAAACAAAGACACCAACAGTCTACAGAACATCACAGATAAGGAAGCAGTGCTGGGAAGATGGTTCAGCCTTTGGAGAACAGGCTCACGACCAAAAAAAGAACATAGAAGCAAGCATCCATCTATACAAGAGGCTTTGTATGTGCAGTTGAATTCTTAAACAGTATAGGATTCATTTTACATTGTTGGTGCTACCCATTGACGCCAACTAGGTTCCAGGTAGATACTGTGTTATGCACCATAAAATATACAGATAATATAGCTAAGAGTGCTGTATTAATTAGGCAATACAATATTCATTTTCTAAGAGAAGTCCTGCTCAAAAAAAATCTTAATGAGGGGAAGGAGAGATGGCTCAAGCCATTAAGAGCACATAAGTCTGATTCTCAGCACCCACATCAAATGGCTCTCAATAGCTGCAACTCCAGCTCCAAAGCATCTAACTCATACACACACACACACACACACACACACACACACACACACACACACAGCTTTTTAAAAAATATATTTTATTAATTTATTCATATTACATCCCAATTGTTAGCCCATCCTTTGTAGCCTCCCATTCCCCCCTTATTCCCCTTCCTTATGTCTGTGACTGAGGGGGACCTCCTCTCTCTGTATATGCTCATAGGGTATCAAGTCTCTTCTTGGTAGCCTATCCCTCTTCTGAGTGCCACCAGGCCTCCCCATCCAGGGGACGTGGTCAAATATGGGGCACCAGAGTTCGTGTGAAAGTCAGACCCCACTCTCTACTCAACTGTGAAGAATGTCCTGTCCATTGGCTAGATCTGAGTAGGGGTTCAAAGTTTATTGCACATATTGTCCTTGGCTGGTGCCATAGTTTGAGCAGGACCCCTGGGCCCAGGTCCGCTCGTTATAATGTTCTTCTTATAGGTTTCCAGGACCCTCTGGATCCTTCTATTTCCCCAACTTTTAAAAAGTTTGAATGGAGCCAAGCGTGCACCTGTGGGGAGGCAAAGGCAGGTGGATCTCTGAGTTTGAGGCCAGCTAGTCTACAAGGCTATTCCAGGGCAGCCAAGGCTACACAGAGAAACCCTGTCTCGGAAAAGAAAAAAGAAAACAAAACCCCAAAAGTCTGAATGATAACAGCAAGACAGTAGGTGAACTCCAGCAATAATTAAGGTATTTAATTGCTATTGACAGAGACTGAGAGGAATTAAATCAGGTGAATTTTCTACACCTGTAAGCCCAGTTCATAAAACAAACAAAAAACAAACAAACCTATCAGACTTTGATGGTTTCTCTACCTAAAAGACTCCTGACTGGTTCTGCAAGATCAAATTGTTCAGATAAAATTTTCATTTGTATTTGAAAGTATTTTCTCTCACTGATAAATAATGAAAAATCATCCTACTGAGCTGCCATAGGCTTTACACTGATATGATCAGCAATATCTTTGAGCCACCTGACTTAACAGACAGGAAGCCATCATGATGTGCTCATTCTGCTAACACTATCAAGTTAACTGTAACAGGGCTCAGAAGTTAAGAGCACTGGCTGTTCTTCCAAAGGAGGTCAATTCCCAGCAACCACCTTGTGACTCACAACCATCTATTATGAGATCTGCTGCCCTCTTCTGGCATGCAGGTGTATAGGCAGGCAGAGCACTGCATATATAATAAATAAAATAAAATCTTAAAAAAAAAAAAAAAAGGAGGAGGGGGGCTGTGCCATCATGCCCAGTTCATGTTGTTTTAAAAACAAAAACAAGTTAACATTACTATATAAAAGGTCAAATGAAAATCCATTAATGAGAATAAATGTGAGTAAAATGCTAACACTAAAATTATAGTCTTATTTAATAGCTCAATTAACAAACCAGGAAGTAAAAATTCACTAACCAAAATTAGTCTATAATGGATTCATGCCTTTGAATAATTCTATTAACAATAATGAGCAGTCATACAATTCTAGTAAAACTTGTAATTTCTTTACATTCTTGCCTCCTCCTTTCTCTCTTCCCACCTCTACATTAATATTTAGCTTCTGGACTTCAACTAAGAGGCCTCAACTTAGTCCCATCTTTTTTTCCTTAAGTGAAACAAGAATGGCACTTTCCTTAATAAGTCGAATAAAATAGTACAGATTCCTACTTTTCTTCTGCCCTCTTCTACTGTACCTGTCTGCGAATCAGACTTTCTTCTTGGAGCCCGAGGAGCTGACTGACACCTTTCCACAACCACAGACTCAGACTCTGACCTGGCACTTTGCTTATTTTCCAAATAACACAGTAATGTGCCAGATTTGAACAGACAGCATAGGATACATGCTTTATAAGGATTGTTTGTTTGTTACTGTTGGGAGTGTACTCATGAGCATGACCTGCCAAGGTATGTGGAAGTAGAGACAACACATAGGATTAGGTTCTCTCCTAGCATGTTGGTTTCCACAGGAGCAAACAGGTTGGCAGGCTTGGCTACAAGTGCTTTTCACCCACTGAGCCATCTCTCTAGCCCAGTTTAAAAAAAAAAAATTTAAAAAAAAAAAAATCTACGAAGTGTTTTGTGTAAGTGGCTTAAGGTCTTTGGCCTAGACAGCTTTAAATTTTAGGAAATCTGAAATTGTTATTCATTAGGTAGATGACAGCTTGCATCAGAACAGGAAAGGCTGACCAATGCAAACATTTAAACATACAAAGACTGGTTACTGCTAAGAAAGTACTGGGATGTTTTCCCCTCTTCTGTGGAAACATCATTATTCTCACTACCAGGAACGGAAGTAAATGACTAGGCCAGTTAGTTCATAAAGTGAGTACAGATAAGCAGTTCCACCAAAACTGCCTTAAAGGGATTAAATAAACGACCTTTAAGTTAGCTAAGGTATATTAAGGTATATAACTACATATGAAATCTTTTTGTTTTGTCTTGAAAAGCTGCTCTGTCTCATGGGGTGTGGCAGCACATGCTCGTCACCCCAGCTCCTTCAAAGGCTGGGGCAGAAGTACAGCAAGTTAAGAGGTCAGCCTGGACAACTCGGCTAGACCTTGTTCCCAAATAAAAACAAAAAGGGATTGGGGCGCTACCCTAAGGGTAATAGCTGCTTAGCATGCATGGAATTTGGTTCTCCATGCAAGAAGAGGTCCATCACCCCATTTTGTGCTCATGTTAACAGCAAAGGAGTAGTTAATAAATAATCACCTAGCTGCAAATAATCCATTCCTTTAGATTTCTAGGGTTCTTTCTCAAAAGTTTTGCTTGACTTAAAAATCATGGCAGTTTTAAGATTTTACCTAACAGTTTAGGCTACACTTAAGCCCAACAGCCCAGCTTTACATCTGTATCATGGCACTGGAGAGGCATAAGGGCTGCACTGACCTCTAAGGCCAGCTTAGGGTCCATGGCAAACCTTGGCCTCAAAACAAAACAAATCTCATACACTCCAAGACTTAAGTCTAGTGTAGCCTATAACCTTTCAAATACAGGAGTTTACTAACAAAGAGTAGTGGTACAGGGTGTGGCAGAGTGCACCTTTAACCCCAGCACTCTGCAGCAGAGGCAGGCAGATCTCTTGTGTGTTCAAAGTCTGCCAGGACATAGTGAGACCCTATCTCAGAAAAACAACAATAGTAGTGATGAAACATGGAACAAAAGATGAGCACCGGCACAGACCACTCGGCGTGCACCCTGCTGAACTGAACTCCAGCTACAGGCCATGCAGTGACAGACATGTGAAGAAGGCAGCAAGGAAAGGAATATATGGTCTATCCTGAGAAGCTCAATTTAGTGATTTCCCAGTGTTATGAAGATTTGCAATTTGAAAGGTTATTCTGGTTTTCTTCAAAATCTCTTTCACAAATTGCACATTTCACTTTTGTAAATATTGTCTTTAATATTTTGTAAAGTTTCTGAAATACCCTACTTACACAATAAAGGAGAAAAACAGACAGGTGAACATTTCTATATGCCATGCATGCACTGTATGAAGTGGAGTTTCATACGTGTTGTCCATTTGTCAGAGTGCTGGGATCCAGCTTATGATGCTTGAGAGAGGCCGCGGCGCTCCTGCACCAGAGGCTGTGTAATGGTGCTCCCCTGCTGCACTGACTAGATGACATACACCAACTCCCCAGAAAGCGACAGCGGCAGACAGTTCCTTAATTAGCGTTATACTACAGGTGAGGCTGCTTTAAGTAACCAAATGAAATGTATATTTAACAATGTCCACACAGTGCTAGTAGAACTTGCTGCAGTTACCAACTCAACCATGTTTATTTTGCAGAGTTCCAGAAAGGCAGCAAACAAAAATGGCACAATTTATCCACACTGTATTGAACATAGCCTGTATATAAAATGTATCACTTAATCATCAGAAACCGTAGAAAATTTATTTTACAGATTAGAAAATAGGCTCAGAGAAGATGAGAAATCAAAACTGGCCCTCAATCAAGAGGCAAAATAGTTAAGTGGCCAAAACTAGGATTCAGTCAAGGGTGGTAAATTCCAGAATTTTCTACTGAGCCACAAAGTAGCTTTCTTAAAGTCCTAACAATAGGAAATCCCTACTAATTGAAACTCTGTAACAATTTGTAATTCTGAAGCACAAACATAATTCTGTTTCCAAGTCAGAAAAGATAATCCTAGTTTAAGGAAAAACTGTCACTGGATAGTTCTTTTCTCTGAGATCAAGACTGGTACTCCATCAGACAAGCCGTGTCCATGGCTCAGCTTCTCTGTTTTCTCCCCGCCTCCGCCCCATTTTGCTCATGTATTATGTCTTCCACTGCTAGCATATAAACTCTATGAGGACAGTGCTGTCACTCAGGCTGCATCTCCAGGGTCTAGAGGCAGCCCAGACACTGCTAGTCGTGCTTCAGTCGTCACTAGCACCGCTCTCTTCTAACCAGGATACTATGTCTGCAGTACCAAATTCTGAAGTGGAACTGATGCTTAAAACATGCAGCAGGCCAAGCACGCACCTGCAAGCACTGTATTAGGAGGCGGAGACCAGTGCTCAAATCTAGACTCCGCCTCAGGCAAACAAACAAAATGAGTGAGGTCAATGGTGTAGTCATGTTCAGAGAAGCCTTATCTACCAAACACCACTAGAAGGTGGAGGTGAGGAGGTACGTAAGCTTTTAATTGATGTACTTTAAAACTGGCAAAACCTAAATATATCCTATAGAAGTCTTCCAACATCATCAACTTGTTAGCTAGCAACTCTCAGAGTCAAGAGAATCTAAGTGAAATATGGAACCCCTCCCCCATTTCCTTTAAAAAACAAAAACTAGAAAGCTGAGCGTAGGTAAACAGCACTTCTAATAAATAGGCTGTTTTGAGAAATGAGGCTGCTTAGAAAAATAAAAGCGCTTTGCCTTTAATACTGGCCTCACAGGATGAATTTAGTGGTTAACTAAATGGAGAATGCGAAGAGCTGAGCATCCAGGACTTCCAAGAGTACTTCCTTAGGAATTTTGCCTTTCTTGAGTGTGTGTTCTTCATTTTTTAAGGATCAGATTAGGACATAAAATATTAAAGTACTGGTAACTGCTTGGGGAATACAAACCAAAGGTCAATAATATGAACATATATTTAACATTCATTTAGTTTCATTATCTCCAAATTTCTTACTATCTGATTACAGTGGCAAGTGAAGACATACACAGCCAGCATGTGAGAGCCCATCAAAAGAAAGCCGTCTCCTGATGCAATCCAGCAGTCACTTTCCTGTACCTAGGAGGCATCAGTATCCGCATTTCTGTATTCCGGCTAACTGTTCATCCACCTCCATGAGCATCCACCTCCCTATTCCTGCAGTGTTCTGACTGGCACAGATGTCTCTACTACTGCATAATCCTGATTTAAAGGCATTCTTATTAAAGAAAGATAGCATAAGTCAACCAAAACAAAAAAGCAGTGAATCTGGCCAAGCCAAGATATAAGAAAATTTAAAACTTTAATCTATGAGTCTCACATATGATAAATAGTTTCAGGAACTTTTAAAAATGGTAGTAAGGCAGAACTTCTCTTCTGAATTTAAAATCCTAGCATCTAGTGTGTATGCGTGAGTGTGTAACTTCAGTTTTAGAACACTCACCCCACAGAAGCCTTTCTATCAAGTGACTCATGAAGTCAAGCAATCTATATACTGTACAGCTAGCTGGCAAATGAGGCAAGCTTGCTGATATGTAAGTACACTGCTTTCTAACGAGTTCTCTGGGGATTTTCCTTACACAGACATAGAATTAGGCTTTTATTTCTGTCAAGGCACCACACTAATCATGTTAAGACCTTTGCAGAGTACAAAACACTCAATATCATATACTTAGGAGGCTAGGAAGTACCCACCTACTATGAAGAATTTGCCTCATTTTACTAGGTGTCCTAACTACACAGCTTGGCTAAAGGCAAGTGCTTTTTTCCCACAGACTATCAAATACAGGTGGAATCAGATGGGATTGGCTTAAAATTTGCTTTTCAAGAGCATATCATTTGCACCTCTGATTATTTCAACCACTTATTAATAAATTCCACAAATGCAAGTTCTATAGAGTTCACAGAGAACGTTTTGAATAGTGATATTTCATAGTGTCCTTTGAAAACCATGTCTAACTCAGAAAAAGCTATTTCATGAAACAAAAAGAAAAATGAGGTGATGGCATGTATTCAATGGATAGCATAATAATTAATATATTCAACTTTCAGTTTGATTCTTTAGATTGAAAAAGTGCTCTCTATTGCAAACTGGCACAGGGGGGCAAGCAGAAGTTCTGAATCACTGGAATTTTTGTTCTATTTCCTGTTAATACACGGATACTGCCATCAGTCAACATACGTTTTAAAAGCCACAGAATCCTTCCTGGACTATCTGGCTATTAACTCAGCTCGTAATTCATGAATCTGAAAATTTCCCTAAGGATTCGAATTAAAGTAGTCAGCTAAAGCATACAGTAAAAAAAAAAAAAAGCAACTCTTCATTTATTAGCAATGCTTGTTTTCAAAGACTTTCAAATTGTCAAGTTTAAAAAGAAATCATGGATTCATCTTTACAAAGACATTAAGGGTATTTTTGAAAAGGTGTCAAAACTTTGCTATTGTACGAAGGGTATGGTAAACAGTGGTAACTGAATGCCGAAAAATCTCATCTGTGCCCACTGAAATTCCTGGTAAAATCTGAAATTGCATAATGAGCAACATCTTTGAGTATGCTAAGGCAGAAACTAATTCCTTTTTTAAGATGTCAATCAACCTGACCTTAAAATTTGACACTTAAATAATTTACCTAGAACTGACAAAATGGGAAGCAAAACTATAGTGCCTAGCTGTTGCCTTAAATACGGCCATAGTGTCCAAGAACTTTCCAATGAATAAAACCCTTCAGTGCTCTGGGGAACCTGAATTTCATGAGACTAGAATAAAAGCGCTGCGTAGCTGCAAATCCCCTCCACTCTCCTGGAAACCCCTCTTATCAGAAACATTTGAAGAATTCCTCCATAACAATTAAGCTGACTTGAATGGAAACTTAGCATCTCAAATATACTATATATGGAATGAAACTTGGCCAAACACGTAAATACAAACTCACAGGCTCCCAGACACTTTTGGTCTACAACTCCGCACAAACAATCCTACAGCAACAGTCTGGTCCACCTGTCACCTGTCAGCAACGCCCAGAGACCCTCCTAAGGCCTGCTGGTTTCAACCACAATCTCACTGTCAGTCTGGTGAATCAATCGGTCAAGAAAATCAGAATAGCTCTGAGGACTCTATGGGGGCCACCTAGTCACAGCGGGACGTTCTCCCCACTTCGAGGAAGGCAGGCTGCGGAAAAACAAAATCCGAAAGGAAAGGGAGCGATGTGCTTCCTCTTTACCCTACACTTAACTTCCCGGGCTCTCCCTTAGCTTTCGGGGGCGGAAGGGGGGCCCTAAGTCATCGTTATCCGGTTCCCCCAAAGACGTCTGGCTCGCTCCCTCCCTCCCACTTCCCGATTACAGGCCCCGGGGAGGGCCGGGGGTCAAGGCACCCCCACCCCCGGCTCTCCCCAGCGCTGGGCTCCAGGGCAGGCCCGGTCCCCCTCCCCCGACGCCCCGGAGCCCAGGCAAGGCCCTATGCTCCCCGCCCCCACCCTCCCTGCAGGACTTGGGGGGCCTCCCTGCGCCTCGCCACCGTGGGCAGGACCCAGGGGGAGCGAGGACGAAGGCGAGGAAGGCGCGGACGCCCCGCAAGGGCCCCCGAGCGCCGGGCAGAGCCGGTCCTCGACCCTGGGCAGGCACGGAGAGCGGGGCGCGGGGCTGGGGGATCCCGCCGAGGCCCCGCGGCGCAGTCCCCGCTTACCCTTCGCCGCCGCCGCGGCTTCCCCCTCCTCCTCGTCCGCCGCCGCCTCTCCCACTTGGGCAGCCGTCTCCCCCGTCGCAGCCGCCGCCGCCGCTGCTGCTGCCGCCTCCGCCACCACGGCCGCCGCCAGCGCCGATTCCACCCGGCAGGGGGGACACCTCAGCCCTCCCTCCCTCCCCGCTCAGCCCCCTCCGCTCGGCCGCCGCCGCCGCCAACTCCCTCCGGCCGCCGCCGCTCGCGGCTGAGGGGGAGGGGAGGGGGTCGGCCTGGGGCGCCCCGCCGCCTGCCGCGGATCAAAGCGATGACCGGGGCGGCGTCGCCGCGGCCCGCTGCTCGGCTCCGGCTCGCACGGCCGCCCTGCCTCCCTCCGCCCCCACCCCCCGGCCGCTTGCCTGCCCTCCCCCCACCCCCCCAGCTCTCGTTCGCTCTCGCCGCGGCTCCGCCAGCCCAGTCGGCATCAAAATACGGCCACACAATATGGCGGCGCGGCGGCAGGCAAACACCGCGAGATCTGAGGCGGCGGCCGTGACGGGGCCTCCCTCCGTCGCCGGGTGGCGGGGATGCTCCCTCCACGCCCCACCTCCGGCACCCGCGCTCCCCACGCCCGTCTCGCCGAGGCCGACGGGGAACCGGCGCGTTGTCCGTCGCGCTCAGGCGGCCCGGGCTGCAGGGAGGGAAGAGGAACTAAAGCTCCGACCCTCTCGCATGTCCGCCGCCAGGCCGGGCTCGCGGCTCCGGAAGCGGGTGGCGGGGCCGTGCGAGCCGTCGGCCCAGCTCGAGGGTGACGGGCGGGGGACCCTGAGTGCCCGCGGCTGGCGGCGGAGCAGGTGGGCCCGCGGCGGAGGCGGGCGTCCGGCCTGTGGGGCCTGCGAGCCGGACACACCCCCTTGGAACCCGGCCGCGCCGAGCCGGGTGGGACGGAGCCCTTGGCGGTGCGGGACGCGTCCTGAAAGCCGCGCGGTCCGAGCGGAGTTTGGATCCGGCCCTTGACTTTCCTTGAGCAGCTGCAGGGGAAAAGACAATGATCTAAAAAGAGTGCAAGGGAGCTAGGGGTTCTTTCGATTTTAATTGCGCGTTCCTAGAAGTCCTAGGAGCAGAGCCAGAGACACTTTGGCGTTGAGGGGAGGGGGGGTGCACTTCAAAGTTTCTATCTTCTTAAAGATATATGTGTTTAATTTTTCCGGGGAAGAGGATGTTAAACGTTCAGATGTTTCTCGCAATGTAAAATATTTATTTAAAAATCGTGGCGCTTTCATATCTCTCTCTCTCTCTCTCTCTCTCTCTCTCTCTCTCTCTCTCTCTCTCTCTCTCTCTCTCTCTCTCTCTCTCTCTCTCTCTCTCTCTCTCTCTCTCTCTCTCTCTCACACACACACACACATTTTCCTGACCCTGTCCAAAGGGTGCATATTGCCGCCAGTTTCTTCCTTGAAGAAATTCTTACTCCCGAGAAAAATCCCGAAGGACTGTTTTTATTATTCTTTCTGTATAAGCCCCATAGGTGCAGGAGTGCATTGTTTTTAAAACTCTTTTTTAAAAAATATTTAAATATAACCCTTCCACTTCCCCTTTCGCACTCATTAAAAAAAAAAAAAAATACCCATACTTATTGGGGTTTAGCTGCAATTCAAAACTTTTAGCCCTTCAGAAGTCAGAACATTTAATATTTTTTCCCCTCGATGGGAGATGATATGAAGAAAAGTAAAAGTGCATTGGTGCCTGTAATCAATCTCAGCACGCTGGGAGCCAGAGGTAGGCGGATCTTTGTGAGTTCGAGGCCAGCCTGGTCTGCAGTGTGATTCCAAGACAGCCAGGGCTACAGAAAAAAAGCCCCATCTCGAAAAACCAAAAAAGAAAAAAGGGGAGAAAAGTCAAATGTATATACTTTAAGAAATTATTCATGTGTGTGTGTAAAGTAAAAGTAAATTGTAACTTACATACTGGATGCTGTTTTTGTTAATTCATGGTTCTAGAAGTTATTGAACCCAACTACAGCGGCTCCCTGAGGAATTGTTTCCATATTCAGTATAACTCAAGCAATGATTTTAGAGAAATTGAATCAATTATTAAGTAAGCTGTACTTCTCTTAAACCAAAGCACAATGCCAACATATACTTTTGAAATAATAGAATTGGGTACGTTAAGTAAAAAAAAAAAAAGTTTCTGTTGGAAATTGTTTTACGAAATGTACATGTACACATTTAATAGAAATACAATATTTTCTATATAAACTTAAATGTAATGGGTGTGAGTAGGTCCAGTCTAAGAACCAGAAAAGGAAGAGAAGATGTGTGTAACAGTCCATTCTTGCACCAACTTTGAAGAGCTTGGACTTCTGTCTGATAAAGCCTCCGACAGAGCTGTATAGAGGAAAATTGTATGAAAACTTAACTTGATTTAAAAACATTGGGGAACGTTGTAATTAACAAAGACTGCAGATTAAAGGAAACAGGACATCCTACTGTAACATGGGACCCCAAAGTTAATGTCTCACTGGAAAAGGAAAAGTTACAAAGTATAATACTGGGATAATTGATGAAGTTGGTTTGTAGTACAGATACAGTGTTGTGCTATCCTTCGCCTTCCTGAGTTTGTTCTGCATGGTGATATTTTTAACCACACTGCAGTATTAAAGGGGTAAAAGGACATAATGTATAAAACTTTCACCCAAGTGGCCCAGAAAAAATAAGTATATTCTATATGCCTTCTGTATATGTTTGTATACATTCACATCTGCTACACACATTAGAGAGTGATAATAAAATTTAAGTCTTGGTCAAACATTTTTAAAGTTAATTTTGATGAATCTAGGTCATTTGTATTGCAATGTTTTGAAATTTTAGTTGTGAGCCTAGCCTTTAACAGGTGACATCTATCCAGTTCCCAAAACTTCTCAAGCCCAAAAGATCTTGCGATTTAAAAAATAAATAAATTTAACATTACAGACTAAATACTTTTAAAAAGTAATCTGAGGTGGAGACAAATTGCTCAGTGGTAGAGCAAGTGTCTGTGTGAGGCCCTGGCCTTGATCTGCAGCAATGGCAGAACAAAATAAAAGAATGCTAAACTCCTAGGGCTTTCCTTATCTCAGCAAGAGAAGCATATCATGGCCTAGAGAGAGATGGTTGCTCCTCTTAGTTTCTCCCTAACAGACTGGAAGTTTGGATCGCCTGGACATTTCTTCTAATGTCTTCAATCTATTTGATTTGGAACATATGGCTAGGAATGCCTTTAATGCATTTGGTAAATGTGTTTTCTATGTTTATTTCATGTTGGTGACTAGTTATCTCTAGCCACAAGACTATGATGAAAATAAGGACCGACTGTGGCTTCCAGGTAGTCTCTAGAGTGGCAACACTCCAGAACATCTTATTGTAGTTGTGTGCTTTCTGATACAGTGTGCACTAGCTATCTGTGATTACGTAAATTAAAATTCATATCCGTGGTCGCACTGCCCATGTTTCAAGTGTGCAGTAAACCACGTGTTCCTTCTTCACACAAAACGCTGTTTAACAGAACTGGTAGCGGAAGAGATTACACTGTATAAATAGCATCTGCACAAGGTAGACAGTGATAGTCACCATAGAAGATTAGGAGAGGAGAGATTACTCTGCAGGGCGGGGCATGTTTCAAGAGGAAGATTGCCTGTGACAGGTGGAGGTGAAGAGGGTTCCAGGCATTGACAACTGGGACAAAGCAGGAGAGACTTAGGCGAGAGAAACACTTAATTCTGTGTATCTAAAGCATAAAAAGATGTAAAGGAAGGTGGAGCTGCATGAAACCACAAATGCTGAGCCTCCCTGTTCTTCAGGCAGTGAGAGTGACTTGTGTTTAGAGGAGAGAAAAGACACGATTAAACAAATGGTTCTTTAAGAAGGATGCTCTTACGGCTGTCAGGACACCTCAGTTGGTAAAGCGCTTGCTGGACAAACATGAAGACTCATCCTCAACCACTATACAATAAAATTGAGGCAAAACGGCATGGACCTCTAGTTCCAGCACTGGGGAGGGTTTGCTGATGAGCTACTCAAGACACTGACCAACACCACCACAAGGACGTTGGGTTAGGAGTGAAGGCACAGATTGTATGGCACTGCAGTAGCCCAAGTGACACACTGAGAAGTTGCTATAGTGTGCTATATTAGTAAGATTGTTTTCAACGGCATTTGACAAATCTTGATTTAAAATGGCTTAAGTAATGAAACGTGATAGTACACAGTCATCCTCCGCTCCATAGTCAGAGGACAGTCTAAAATGTCTCATTAAATAATGTAAAAAGTTATAGCTCACAGACTTGGGGATTTCAAAGCAGAGTTGACCTCAGTCTGAAAGACTAAAATGCAATAATACAGTTAATGTCTGGGTTCTTTCCATTTCTCCTCTGCGGTTTGGGGCTTTCAGATCATGCTCTGGCTAAAAGGAAGATGGTCCTAGTAGTGCCAGGCACCTGGAATGCTAACGTCTAGAGGAAGAACGATAAGGGGAAGAGGAGGGAAATGATGTGCAAACCTGCTTTCCTTTTCCCCCTCGTAATGGTCAGTCTTGATTGCCAGTTTGGTGGGACTCAGTATCACCTGTGAGACACACCACTGGACATCTCTATGGGAGTGTTTTCAGAGAGGTTTAACTGAGGGGAAAACCTGCCTGTCTCCTGGGCTGGGGGTTCAGACAATCAAGATAAGAAGGTGGGCTGAGCACCTCCATCCCTCTCTGCCTCCTGGCCAGCCACGTCTTCCTTGGGGTAATGGATTGTACACTCAAGTTTGACCCCCAAACTGCCCCCCTCCCTTAAGCGGCTTTTGTCAAATATGTTGTTATGGTATCAAGAAAAGTAGCTGATATAGCTCCCCTCTCCCAGTGACTTTCTTCTCCCTTCTCTTGGTTCATATGTGAAACACAATCTAGTCTCTGGTTCTCATGGTGAAACATATTGAAGAGTAAAGATGGGGAGATAAGAGTCAAAGACACCCCAAAAGCTAGTGCCAGATGACTCAGGAACACAAAAAGGAGCAGGTATGAGAGGAAATGTGGCCCTTAGAACAGTTCTGGTTTGGGGATGACAGAGATGAGTAGTGGGAGATGGGAATCGGACAGGAAGGAGATGAAATAATGAGTCTGGACCATCCAAGAGAAATATATAAGAATAACATCAAAGGCACAAAAGGAATGCTTGACTTTTAGGAGAAGCCATATTTTTTCAGAGACAAATGTAAGAAAGGAAGAAAATTGCAAAATGTGTGTGTGTGTGTGTGTGTGTGTGTGTGTGCGTGTGTCGCTCCTAAGATTTATATGGGTGTGCAAAGGCCTAGAATAACAAAATGATTCTGAAGAACAAAGCTGGAAGACTTTCTCTACAAAATTTCAAAGCTCATTATGAGGCTCAGTAATTGAGACAGTGTGGTATTGGCAGAAGGCTAGATGGATATACCAAAGGAGTATAATAGAGAATCCAGAAATAGAAATCGGGAGCTTGATTTACAACAAAGTCACTGCCACAGTGCAGCGAGGAAAGGATAATATTTTGAACAAATGGTGCTGGAGCAATTGGCTACTCATCTGGAAAAAAAGGATATTTGACACGACCTCACTCCGTATACACTAATTAATTCAAGATGATCATAGACCTAAGAGGGAAAGGTTTGAAATAAGCTTGTACTAATCAAAAGATATGATCAAGGAGTGGGTTGGGAAGAGAGACTATATTTCATACACACATCTGGATAACGGACTCACATCTAGAATCAGCAAAAGGAATCTTGTGAATCAATAAGAAAATCAAGCAGATCAAATTTTAAAATGAGAAAGGCTGTTGTTGTTACTGGAGGTTCTTCATCATCTTTTTTTTTTTTTTTAATAAACTTTGAGACAAGGTCTTATGGTTGTTCAGTCTGGCCTTGAATTCACTATGCAGCCAAGGCCAACCTTGAACTCCTGATCCTCTTGCCTCTCTCTGACATTCTGGGATTGTAGACTTGCATCACTGTGCCTGTCTAAGAAAGGCACTAGAACAAGCACTCTACAGAGGTCATTTCTCAGTGGCCAATCAATACTGGAGAAATGCTCAATAGAGCTCCTTATGAAAGAAATGAAAATAGCAATGAAAGATGTAGAACAGCCCAACCTGTTGCTCATCCAGAGAACTCTAATACACGTGGCTGTCATGTGTCCATTAAACCACATGCGTGAATATTCATAACATATTTATTCATAACAGCAAACTCCTTACCTGTGGTACCATCTTGCCAGCTACATTCTTATTCTTTTTTGAAATTCTGTGTGTGGGTGTAGGTGTGGGTGTATGTGCACGCGCACACATGTTACATGTGCTCAGAAGATAACTTTGTAGAGTGAGTTCTCTCCTTTATCTTTTGCATGGGGATTGAACTCAGGTTATCAATAGACTTGTATAGATAGCACTGTAAACCCTGAGCCATCCTCCTGGCCCATCATCCTGATTTTACTTGTTTGTTTCAAAAGACAGGGCTTCTCTATGTAACAGAGCTCTGGCTGTCCTGGACTTACTTTGTAGACCAGGCTGGCTTCGAACTCACAGGGACTGACCTGCCTCTGTCTCCTGAGTGCTGGCATTAAGGGGTGTGCTACCATGCTTGGCCACTAACATCCTGACTCTTTTTTCACTTTATTTTTTTATTATAATTTATTCACATCACATCCTGATTGTAATCCTCTTGCTTTTATCTTCCTGTTCCCTTAGCATCCTTGTTTTTAACAGTTCTAGACTGACACAAGTTAAGGGAAAGAGGATGAATAAGCTGTGGAATATCCATACAATAGAGTATTACTTAGCAAGCAGGATTGACCGATTCCTAGGAATAATCAGTTGATCTTTCAGAAAGCTTGCCAAGAAAATTTAGTGAGGCAGTAGGAGAACTGGGCTTTCAGATGAAAAAAAAAAAAAGTGTCTAAAACTCTACTTTTTACTATGTACAAAAAATTAATTCAAAATGGGTAATAGAGCTAAATATAAGGAATAAAAACATAGAAATAAATCTTGCCTGGATTTAACAATGGTCTCTTAGCTGTGGCATCAAAAACATGAGCTAAAATAAGAAAACAAGATAGGTTGGATTTTATCAAAATTTTAAAAACTTAGTAATCAAGATAAATAATAGCATATAACCATACAAAAATTTGAACACAATTGTTTTTAGTATCTTTATTCATAATGCCAAGAAGGAGAAGCAACTCAAATATTCATTAACTGATGAATAAATAATAAAACGTGGAGCACTCATCAGTGGGCTATTACTTATAATAAAGAGAAATGAGGTACTAACCCTTATTACACCATAGGCTAATTTGAATAACACATTCAGCTAATTGAAAAGTCAGTCATATTGAAAAATATAAAAATAGAAAATTACATATTGAAAAACATGCTAAATGCTTCTAT
The DNA here is from genome assembly GCF_903995435.1 of Acomys russatus. Taxonomy (NCBI): domain Eukaryota; kingdom Metazoa; phylum Chordata; class Mammalia; order Rodentia; family Muridae; genus Acomys; species Acomys russatus. The sequence goes on along the minus strand of NC_067157.1, from coordinate 44,440,486 downwards.
TTACATGAATTGTCCATAATAGATACACAGACACACACACACACACACACACACACACACACACACAGACACGGATTAGTAGTAACCAGGAGTTACATGGGAAGGAAAAGATGATATAACTGCTCATTGGTATTGACTTTCTATTTTCTTTCTTTTTTTGGCTGATGAAAATGTCCTAAAATAATATGCTGGTTATGTCTTTACAACCCCGTGCATACTATAAACCTCTAAATTTTATACCTTAAAAAGATGGGTTTTATTCTACAAAAGTTACATCTTAAATTGTTCCATAGTAAAAAGAATGAATTAATAAAATAATCAACAAAATAAATGACATTCAGACATTTTGAGAAGGTAGGGAGGGGCAGGCCAGATAGTAACAGGAACAGGAACAGGAAACAGAACAGGAACATGATCCCAGTGCTGCTGTTACTGTGAAGAGGGCCTTGCTTACAGCTTCAGAGGGCGAGGCCATCAGCAGCATGGCAGGTGGTGTGGAGGCAGCAGGCACGGTGCTGGAGAAGCAGCTAAGAGCTACATCTTGATCAGCAGGCAGAGAGAGAGAGAGAGAGAGAGAGAGAGAGAGAGAGAGAAACACAGTCTGGTGTGGGCTTTTAAAACTTCAAAGTCCACCCCCAGTGACACATTTCCTCCAACAAGGCCACACCTCCTAATCCTTCCTAAACAGTTCATCAGCTGGGGGCTTAGCCTGAGAATATACAGGCCTCTACGGGCCATTCTCATTCAAAGCACTGTAATCCCTTTTGTATGAAGTTCATGAACAGACAAAAGTAATGACGGGGACATAAATTAGAGTAGTGGTCACCTCCATGGGGAATTGGATGGAACGCGAATCAAGGAGTGTCAAGAGACAGCCAACCAAAGTACAGACACGCCAGTCACTCCGTCTGACAGTTATCTATGTTTATAGGTATGCCAAAGTTTAATGAGTTATACTCTAAAAGACAAATCTGATCTGAGACATTTACTAAATGTATTTTGTATTTCTGTGAGAATGAGTATGGATAGTGACTGGATAATTAAACTTTGAAAAAGAGGGATAATAAAGACCTTGGGGTCCCATCTTCTCATATTATGTGTGCGAACAAGATCTTTTTCTCAGTCTCAGGAAAAGGATAGGAAATTTATGAAGAGAACAAGGTGATGTGAAGGCAGAGAACTGCCTACTCGTATCCCTGTCTTCTCTTTAGGGTACGTCGGGTGACTGATGTGCACGTTGTCTTGTGTGTACACAAGATGGCATGTGTTGGTTAGAGTTTCTATCGCTGTGATAAAGCACCATGACCAAAGACAGCTTTGAGGAGAAAGGACTTATTTCATCTTATAGCCTGTGGTCCACTATCCAGGGAAGTCAGGCCAGGGACTCAGGGTAGGAACCTGGAGGCAAGAACCTTGTGTAAAGGCCACAGAGGAATGCAGCTTACTGTCTTGCTCTTCATGGCTTGCCCACGTTGCTTTCTTATCCTCCCCAGGACTACCTTCTCAGGGGTAGTACCTACCTCAGTGAGCTGGCCTCTCCCTCTGACATCAATCGTTGACCAAGAAAATGTCCTACTGAGTTAGCCAGAGGGCAATCTTTGTTTTCTCCAAGACGATCTTTTTTTTTTTTTTTCTCTATGTAGCCCTGGCTCTCTTGGACTCACTCTGTAGACCAGGCTGGCCTCGAACCCACAGAGATCCGCCTGCCTCTGCCTCCTGAGTGCTGGGATTAAAGGTGTGCGCCACCACCGCCCGGCATAGGGCAATCTTACGTGTGCATTTTCTCAAGCTTCATCTCCCCATATAACTCTGGCTTGTGGCAAGCTGGTAAAACAAAACAAAAAACAAATAAACAAAACAAATAAAACCAACCAGGGCACAGTGTGTCTATGGTTTGTGATGCTACTGTGAGAAGTACCAGACGTTGTGCTGAATGAGTTTAGAACTTCTAGAGAATACAAACCAGTAGTCCCCACTGCCTGTCAGCTACCTTTGCCTTAGGACTAGACTTGAAAACAGATTAGAAGGACTGGTCTTTTCATCTTGGTCCTTCTTCTCCCATAGGCTGTAGGCATTTTCTCAAAAGGTTTCATTTGTGATGGTTTCTATCAGTATAAGCAGCGGATACAAGGTTATAACTGTCACCTATCTATAAGCTGGACTCAAGTGCTAACTGTGTGTGCTTACATTTGATCAGGCAAAACAGCTCCCTGAACCTCAGGGAGGTCTCTAGTTTCAGATTAGCAGTGGTTCTAATTATTGACATTAATGGTGTTAATTGCTCTATAATTTGTAAACATTGTATGCCCTCCATTCCTTTCACAATTGTGCGATCAACCCAGAACTAGGGGAGCTCAGGCAGGAAGGTGGAGAATTTGAGATTAGCCTGGGCTACATTGTGTCTCAAAAACCTACCACCACCACCAACTTTATGAGTTTCTAGGGATAGAATCCAGGGTCTTGTAGATGCTAAAAAGTACCCTATCACTGAACTATACCCCAGTCCAAGATGACGTAGCCCAAAGACACCCTTCTCTCTCTAAGTTTTTTGCTCTCTGTGTTTTCTCACAGCAGCAGAGAAGTGACGAAAGTATCATATATTCAAATGAATAAAGCCAGCTAAGAGCAAAGGACAGGTTATGTAATCGCTGTTGTTTAGATTTGTGTTATCGGCGTAGTGTTGAGATTTGAACCTAAGGCTTGGGCGTTGTTAGACAAGTGTGCTCCCACAAACTACACGGAGAGCAGGCTTTTAAAGGAGGAACAACTGTGGGCTGGAGATAGGTTAGGATTGGTATGACAAACTTGGTTAGACAAAGCTTTTGTTAGAAGCACAAAGTGAATGGGAGTGCATAAATGTCACAACACCTCCCGGCCTGGGAAGTACGCCATGAATATCGTTGCGACCTCATCATCTTCACATGGCAACCGTATGGCCTGAGCTGCAAGAAGGGCTATATGCATAACATGTGCTATTTAAACTCTTTTGTAAGCGGGGGGGGGGGGGCGGGGAGGGATTTTGTTGTTGTTGCTAGTTTGTTTTAGTATTTGAGACAGGGTCTCTCTCTGTAGGCTAAGCTGACCTGGAGCTCATTATGTAGCCCAGGCTGGCCTCACACTTTCAACAGTTTTCTTTTCTCAGCTTTCCAAGTACTGAGATTACAAACATGGGTCATTTTGTGTGTGTGTGTGTGTGTGTGTGTGTGTGTGAGAGAGAGAGAGAGAGAGAGAGAGAGAGAAAAAGAAGAAAAGAGAGAAAGAAGAGAAGAGAGAGGAGGAGAAAAGAGAGAGAGAAGAGAGAGAGAGAGAGAGAGAGAGCGAGAGGAGAGAGAGAGAGAGAGAGAGAGAGAGAGAGAGAGAGAGAGAGAGAGAGAGAGAGAGCGCACACGTGCACAGGCATCTGTAAGAATAAGGTGATATCCAGCAAGATGGCTCAGCACGTAAAGACGATAGCTCCAAGACCCATGTAAGGTGGATGGAGAGGACTGTTTCCCAAGGGTTGTCCTCTGACTACCGCATACACCCTCTTCCCACGTGATGCACACTCATACACAATAATAATATTAATAACTTAAAATACGTTCAACAGATGCATAACGCACTCGGGAAATATAACATGTATGATGGCAGGATCAGTCACTACACATATCCAAATAGCTTCCTTAGGTTCAGTATCATGGTAGAGGCTGCCTCTGTTACGATGAAAACATGTGATTTGGGCCTTTGTGGAAAGTATATTTAACAGAGACTGAGTTAAATCCCAAATTATAAAGGTTATTGAAATCATAAGGAAAAATGTTCACAGGCCAACAAGAAATTGAAAGAAAAGAATTGCCGGGCTGGAGAAATGGGTCTGTGTTTCAGAATGCTTACTGCACTTGCAGAGGATCTGGGTTTGGTTCCCAGCACCCATACTGGGTAGCTTACAAATCAGATTTTGACTCCAGTTCCAGGGGTTCTGGCATTCTTTTCTGGCCTCCGAGGACACCTGCATGCACAGATGTGGTGCACATCCAGACACTCAAACATACTCAAACACACACACACACACACACACACACACACACACACACACACACACACACACGCACACTTAAGTACATACTCACTCATCTCAGATTTGGAACAAAATCTAATCAGCTGGAAGGCTTTAAAAACAAAGCAAAATTAAAAAAAGAAAACATTGCTAATGGCCAGTAAATACAGAAAAATCAGCTCTGCTGCAGGAGTCACTTTCACTGAAGCAAAACCAGAGGAAATTTGTTTTTCTATTAAAGGTGAAAACAAATCTTGGTGCTGGCTTGGTGACATGGGCATTCCTATGTCCTTGTAGTGGGAGTGCGATTGGTGTCAGCTTTCTCCATGGCAGTTCAACTACATGCATTGGAATTTAAAACATGCAGCCAGTTTAACCTAGAAAATCTATTTCTAGAGGAAAAAAAGAAGTGGCTATGTATTTAAAGATATAACTTATAATAGCTAAAAAAAGAAAATTATGTATCTCATTAGATGATGAGTTAAAATAAGGTCCACTGACATAATAAAATATGTTGCAGTAGTTAAAACAGAGCTATAGACATTGGCCTGAAAAGGTGACACACTATTATCGTGAGTGGAGCAGTTAGGTAGATTTCACAAAAGATGGCTTTAAAAAAAAATGACATCCTCTGGTCCCCTTAAATAGGTGACTGTGTGTTTGATTGAGAATGTGAGTGGAAAAGTCTAAAAACAGATTTTAAAACATAGGATTATCTTTTGGCAAGGCTATTTTGAGGGGGGTAATCTTTATTTATTTATTTGGTAATCTTTATTTTTATACCCTTTTTGGGGGCATTTTCTCAATTTTTAGTGGTGAATATACTATATACAGGTCAATTAACAAAGCAAAACTATGCAAAAGTTCTTCTTATTTCCTCCCCCACCAACCTACTGCCTTTGCCTAACCAAAACTGGGATACTGATTTGTTTTTATTTTTTATTTTTAAGACTCTTGAGTTTTGCACATTCATATTTTTTCCTTGTCAATGTCAGTAGGGGAAACCTTTAGAAATCATAAAATATTCCGAGCATTTGGAACAAAATGACAACCACAGAGTACTAACCTCATTTCCAAGATGGACAAATAAGAACTGAAGGGAAAGAAACGCTGTCAGGGTAGGGGACAAGAATTTGAGCACCGCAGCTTCAGGGTTCCTTGGAGGGGGCTGGGTGGGAGAATCAAAGAGAACTGCGAGGATTACCACAGATTTTTGTCCCCAGACAAAAGCTTTAGAGTCCCAGAGAACAAGAACCCTTTTCCCATCACTTGTCTGGAACTAGATGTTCTTTCTGTGGACGAAGCTCTACAACCACTATTGGAGAAAATTCCACCAACTCAAATCCACTTACTCCCCCTGACCCCCCTTTTTTTTGTGGGACTCAGGGGCCTAAAGTATGTCTATCATATTTTAGGCAGAACTACTCTGTGACCCACAGTGCTGCCTGGCCACGAAGGGCTAACAGTTATGCCTCAGATCTTGGGGCCCAGAGTGGAGGCAGACTTTCGGGGACTGTGGGGTTACTGCAGACAATCTACGATTTCATATAGGCCCCAAGCTAAGTAGACAAAGTTACAATTAATTGCTGTGTGTGAGGACCCACGTTATAGAACACTTAGGTGAAAAGGGAGTTCTTAGTCTCAAAAGCATTTACAGAGTACAAAATGGAGATATTTATTGGCACGGTGAAGTCCGTGCTTTTGTGTTCTATGAGAGTCATTTCTTCCCGTCTCTTCCTACTGGCAGTTGTCTGTGTAGGCGAACTTTTAAAATCTAGTTTTATTTTTGTTTTTTTTATATATCTGTCTCCTCTCTCCACCCCAAAATCCCTTCCAACGCCCCAACTCCAGATAGGAGAGAAAGAAGGTTAGTGGGGAGAAGGGGCGTGGTTTTCCTTAGGTACTTCCTGCTGTTTAAGGTCATCCGGTTCCTTGGGGCAAGTCCAATCCTTATTTTAGAATATCTCCAAACTGCATCAACAGCAACCAGGAGCAGCACCTTCTTTCTTTTCTGAGCCCCCTCAGTCTCTCTCTGGGTCTACTGGCATTAATTCCCACTGGCCAAGACCATGCCCCCGCACGCACGAGGCAGTTCCCAGCTGACAAAGATCTCACAAACACCCTCATGAGGCAGTTATCAGCTGTGGACAAACACGAGCAGCCCTCATATCCTACACCTGGGATTAAAACAAAAATATTTTACATATCATAAACTAAAACTCTCACAACATGTCTTATGCTGGTGAACCCAGAAGTGTTGAAAAAGATTGTTTAGTTCCAAGTTTATAGACTTGTAAAGTAACCTTTACTCCCACTCTTTCTCCCTATTTCTCTTAGGATAAAATTCCAACGTAAATTTAAAAACACAAAGACAGCCTTTGCTGCGCTGCTTGGCGGGGGTGGGGGTGGGGTGGGGGGAGTAGGGGCATGGGTTAAGGAAAGACACTAGATAATTTCCGTGTGCCTAGGCCTAATTATTGGTTTACTTACTAGAAAAATTCACAAACATTTCTAAACATCTTTTTTTTTTCAAAATAAACGTTGAAACGTTTGCTATTGTAACATGGAAAAGTTTATGAATTCTGAAGAATTTTATAATAATAAGTCTGTATCTGAACTGGAGGAAAAATGACATGTTATAGAAATACTTGTAGACTCCGGTTTCAGCTACTATAGCATTTCTTTAAATAAAATTTAAAAGGATGTTACCTCAGATTTATGAATAACTGTTTTGTCTATGTTTCACTCAGCGTCAGCACCAGGGAGGAACGTTGTGTTCTATGGCTTTGGTTTTTCCTTTGAACTACTTTTCTTCCCACATGATAACCTCAGGGGCTTTGATTTCTAACATTTTCTCTGTTAACAGTGAAGAACAGGCAAGAGGTTTGAGATAAGGAAACAATTAGAGAGGATTTTATGTATTTAATGCCTCTCGAATCCCAGGAATCCCAACAGTCTTGGGAGGTTGGACAGGGTCCTCAGAAAAGGAAGCATATTCACAGTGACAAGTTATGGAGATATTTGAATTTTAAGGCTGTCATGAGCCAAGTTACATTATGAGATCATGTAGCAGAATCTGACAGTAGATAATGTTTAAGTAATGAATGACCTCATGCCAAGCCAGTTCCACTTAAAATCAACGATTCAGAAAGACTTTGAACAAGAAGATATCCTATTTCTATTCTATTCTATTCTATTTATTTGTCTGTCTGTCTGTCTGTCTGTCTGCCTACCTACCTATCTACCTATCTCTCTACCTATCTATAGCAGTTTAAATAGGAATGGCCCCTAATGATTCAGGTGTTTAAATGCTTGGCCATAGGGAGTGGTACTATTAGGAGCGGTGGCCTTGTTGGAGTGGGTGTGGCCTTGTTGGAGTGGGTGTGGCCTTGTTGGAGGAAGTATGTATCTGTGGAGGTGGGGCTTTGAGGTCTTAAATGCTCAAGCTACACCCAGCTGAAACACATCCAGTCTCCTCCTGGCTACTCTCACATCAAAATGTAGAACTCTCGGCTCCTCCAGCACCTCGTCTGCCTGGATGTTGTCATGCTACCTACCATGATGATAACGGACTAAATCTCTGAAATTGTAAGCCAGCCCAATTAAGTGTTGTCCTTTATAAGAGCTGCCTTGGTCATTGTGTCTGTTCACAGCAATGGAAACCCTAAGACTCTATGTATCTATCTATCTATCAATCTATCATCTATCTATCAGCGGTCTGTTTACCTTTCTGTGTGTCTGTATATGCCACAGCATGCCTATAGAGGTCAGAAGGCAATTTTTTAGGAAACATCTCCTTCTACCACATGGGCCCCAGGAATCAAACTCAGGGTGTCAGGCACAGGTGCAAATGGCTTTGCCTGTGGAACCATCTTACTAGCCCAAGTCACCCTCTTTTATTCGAAAAATTTTTCTTTACGTTTTCCAAGTAATGTTTTCAGACTTGCAGAGTGTGGTGCGAGGTGACTATGGTGTACACCTCTGCAGATCATGCGTATGTTACATATTTGCATAATCAGTCAGCTTGTCAATGAACTCAAAGAGTCTCAAGCCCCATACTTTCCCTGTTTTGCCTGCCATTCATTCTTTAACCTACCAGAATGTGACATGTTCCATGATGCGCCCTCCTTGGGGGAGCCTGGCCACACCCCACTTCTGAATCTCTAGAAAGAGAGCTGAGCCAATGAACATGGACTCTCCCTGATTGAAAGGAAAGGCTCTTGTTACTGGAAGAACAGGAAAAACCTGTGGGAAACTCAGTAATCTGGAAAAATCTGCTGTGCCCTTCAGTAAAAAGGGAGGAGATACGATCACTCCAAAAACATCTTTAAAGAGAAGATATCTTTCTTCTCAGAAAATAGCATCAGGTGGTCAGAAAAACAAAACAAAACAAACAAAAAAACCCACTTCTTTGGCTTAGCTCAGGCCCTGGGTATGTAGAAGATCACCATCAGGAAAAAGCTGGTGGATGGGAAAATAGTAACAGAAAGAGCCCTGAACAGAGTTACCCAACACTGGCGTATGAGATATGGTATACTTGATATATATTAATACATAATATATGATAGCTAAACACACTGAATCACAAACTCCTAAGCACTTCTAAACTAGGATCCAAGTGGCTAAGGTATTTAGACAGAATCCAAAAGGAAAAACACAACAGAAACAAAAGCAAAATGAGTGGCATCAATAATAAATCCTTACCAATATTTTTCAGTATTTGGCTGTAATATAAAATATAGTGGTTAGTTTTTGTTAACCTGACACAAACTGGATTTACCTAGGAAGAGGGAACCTCACTTGATAAATTTCTTCCATTAGAGTGGCCTAAATGCACATCTGTGGGGCATTTTCTTAGTTGATTGATGTGGGAACACACAGCCTACCATGGATGAGCCGGTGCTCCTGGGTTGTTTAAGAAATAAGGCTGGCAAGCCAATAAGCAGCATTTCCCCATGGTTTTTCCATTACAGGGGAATGCCTTGGCTTTCCTAAAGAAACCTTTTCTTCCCAAGTTGCTTTGGTCATGGTGCTTTATGACGGCAACAGGAATCAAATAACACACCATGCCTACAGCTGCTTCCCCTAGTCTTTCTTCCTTTCAAATACTTTGTTTTCATTTTTTTTTCTTTCTTCTTTTTTTTTTTTTGACTTTTGAAGCGCCTGCTTTGTGTCTTTGAGAGTATTAAACCGGAGTCCCTCATCTCCATTTTGATCCCACATCCTTGACAACATAGAAACATCTTGACCATTGCATCTATTATAGCTCCTGAGCACTAGTTCTTGTCCATAAGAGATACACGATACTTCGGTGAATAAATGAATAAGTATATATTTAAAGTATGTCAGTGTAATGCAAAATAGGTGTGAATAATATACCATGGGCTGAAGCAACCTGCAAACATTTACTGCTCTTACTGTATAATATATACTGTGATGGCCAGTTTTAATTGTCAGCTTGATACAACCTAGCCCGAGGAGAGAACCTCAGTGAGAGACTGTCAACATCAAGTTGACTTGTGGGCTTGTTTCTGCAAGATTATCTTGAGTATCTTAATCAGTGTGGGGAGACCCACCCTAAATGAGGGTACCACCTTCTGACAGCACCTTAGATAAAAGGGTAAGACAAACATGTTAGCTCTTTTATCCACTTGGCCTTCACTCTGGCTGGCCAGTTCATCTACTCTGTTGCTGTTGCTGCTGCTGATCCTGTTGGTGGTCCCTTCACTGACATGAGAACTAGCATTAGGACTTTATTTATGCTAAAATAATTTCTCTTATTTCTAAAATTAGGCTTAATTTTTATATTCTCTCGTTAAAACTATTTACAAATGGCCTACATGGCTTTTGGATCAGCGAATAAAAGGTTGAAGTGGGAAAGTCGGCCTTAATCCTTCAAGACGATTTTTGTTCCTCCAAATAGTTCTGTCGAAACAACTGAGCCTGTGGTCATATAAAAGTACTTTATATCAAAAATCATAAAAGTATTTAAAAACCTGTGACATGTTCACTCAGTAGTCACTATTATCCTTGGATGGACAATACTCTCCATATGTTCATGAATGAAGATGAAACATTGGGAGCACCAAATGAAGATACAGTCCTTAGATAATGAAAGATTGTCACATGGGGTGATGGCTCATCCTGATTGTCAACTTGACTATGTTTGGACTTAAGTAAGACCCAAAAATGAGGAATTTTTGCTTAATTTGAAGTAGGAAGATGCACTTTGAGGTAGAATCCCTATCTTGGAGGTAGGAAGACACTCCTCTAATTCAGATGTTTTGAGCTGAGAAAAAACAAGCCCTAAATCTGGATCCTGAGGCCAGAAAACTCACTGTTAATCCAGATCATCTGGGCTGGGAAAACCCACCTCCAGTCTGGGCTGAGCCTCCTGCCGGAAGCTTATGTAAGGATATAGAAGATGGAAGCCTTTGCTTTCTGTCTGCTTGTTCTTCCCTTGCAATCGATCGATCCATCCATCCACTGGCCTTAGAGTCTATTTCTTTAGCATTCCAATGTATACCGAAGACCAGCTGAGACACCCAGCCTCATGGACTGAACACCTGCTGGGTTCTTGGACTTGCCGTTCACAGCTGGCCATTGTTGGATTAGATGGGCGGCTGCCTGTAAGTCCTTGTAATAAATCCCTGTGCTCTATGTTCACAGAGGTTCATCCTATGTGTTCTGTTACTCTAGAAAAGCCTGGCTAATGTGTATGGATCAATAGTCAGTAAAAAGAGCTTTGAAACTGTGGACTGCAGCACCTGGGAGGCAGAGGCAGGAAAGGCTCTATGAGTCTGAAGTCAGCTTGGTCTACACTGAGAGTTCCAGGCAAGGCAGAGCTGTACAATGAGGCCCTGTCTCAAAAAAAAAAAAAAAAAAAAAAAAAAAAAAAAAAAATGTGGATCACTGTTCCTTGATTTAGAGTTGACAGAGTTGGGTTCTTATATTTCAGAGATGACCATTGTTTCTTGATAAAAGAATAACAGTAAGTGCAGAAATTATCACATCATTCTCTTAATAACTTTATGTAAGGCCTCCATTTTAAGAAAACTTTATAGTTGAATGTATGTCTATTATCTACCATCCATCTATTCTCCATCAATCTATCATCCATCACCTATTTGTTTATCATCTATCTATCTATTATCTATCTATCTGTCTGTCTATCTATCTATCTATCTATCTATCTATCATCTGTCTGTCTGTCTATCCATTCTTCTGGGAAACTTTGTTATACTATTGTCAGAACTCCCCTTTGACTTTTTCCCAATGGAAAAGAATTCAGATATCTTTTGAAGGTAAAATTCAGGCGTGCTGATTTCTTGTCATATACGTTCTATGGTGATTTGCCTGGAGTGCCAGAGATTTGCCGCCGGTGAACTTCTGTGGCTGCCGACTGCGATGTCAAGAGCCCCCAGCTCTGTCAGCGATTTTATGTCAGTTAAGCTGGGAATGTGTGTGTGTGTGTGTGTGTGTGTGTGTGTGTGTGTGTGTGTGTGTGTGTGCTGTGTGAATCTAAGCCAGTCTCAAGGATTAACATTTGGTCAGGAAACGACTGAAGGACAGCTAGTGATCCCAATAATCCACTTACAGGGTTCTGTTGAATTTTAAACCAACTCACAGAGCCATGGGATTTCACACTTGGGGGAGAGCTTAAGGGCTTTCTCATTAAATTCCCTGATTTTGCCTGCATAGAGACTGATGTGTTTTGCTTAAGGCCATGGTTATCGGCAGACTCTAGTGTGAAATCAGGACCGATTCCAGACAAACCACCTATACCTGAAATCGCACAAGCTTGTTCTACCCGTGTATTCTTTCGTTTATGCCAGGGAAATAGGGCATTTTAATTTCTAGAATCACTTATACATTGTTTGATCTTAAAATGCAACAGAATTAACTATTAGTAATGGATAGACATTTTATGATGGACCCTTATTTAGGCTCCCTGGAAATAGAAGATCTATCCATGGTTAACTGTGTTTTGGTTCTTAACAAGTTCCGGGTTTCTATTTATTTGTGCCTAGCTTTCAGAGCCTCTCCAAAAATAGTAAGATAAACCTTCTACCTTCACGCAGAGCTTTAGGTTTATTGAGCACAGCTATCTGGGAGCGGGATACCACAGAATTATCTTGAGTTTTACATGCTCTTCGGCCTGGTATCTTTCTGCTGTGAACTGATAAGCTGGAGCTGACCGATACACATTAACATAATTGTTAGAGTATCCTGACCAGCACCGCATATTTCAAACCATTGTAGACTCTCAGATGAAATTTTTCCACTGAAATCAGATTCCTGACATAGTTTTGTTTCCGACTGTGATGTTTTCATTTCCTGTTAAATATGAGATACACAAAAATATTAACAATTGCCCAGTTGGGGAATAAAAATAAACCCCATCCTCATTTGGCATAAGGGTGATGTTTTAATCCCAATCCCCAGTGGGAAGTTATGATTGACAGCAGTGCAGCAAAGGGTGCCCCTCCCTCCTCTTTTATATTCAAAAGCAGCACAGGAAGGAGAATGCATCTAGTCAGTAATGGAGTTAACCCCTGAAGTTCAGATTATCTAAACATTTCTTAAATTTTATCAGGTGGGAGAAAATGATAGTTTATGGTATTTATTGCTAAAATGACAATGATGGGGGCCTCTAGAGATAGCTCAGCGACTAAGAGCACTGGCTGCTCTTCCTGAGGACCTGGGTTCAATTCCCAGGACCCACATGGCAACTCAAAACTGTCTATAACTCCAGTTCCAGGGGATTGGATGACCTCACACAGACATATATGCAGGTGAAATGTCAATGTGTTTAAAATGAAAAAATAAAGATAAATAATAATAAAAGAAAACTGAACATTTTTATGTGGCCTAGGCTTTGTAAAGTATCTTTACTATTTAAATTATTTCTTAAAATCCATCATATATAATTAACATTCTAATGAAACATTAAAAAATAGTCTTTTGGTTATAGTTTTGGGTGAGTCAGGAATAGTATGTAATTCTGAGCTCTGTCAATTATTTAGCAGTCAGATGACCTTGATCTGGGTTTATTTTGGTTCAAGGGTATAGTCCATCATGACAGGAAAGCAACTGAGCTCAAAGCAGCTGGCCACACTGGGAACTGGCAAGCAACTAATTTTGCTATTGCATGTTTGATACTCTTGTCTCTGCCCCTGAAACAAATAGGAAAATCACTTCATTGGATTAACCATGGTTGCGGGGTATTTAAGATATTATGGTATGGTGGGATAAACACATATATGTTGCTATATTACTGTCTAAGATAAGGCATGTTAAGTCCTATGCTCTGTGAATGATCTGACAACATTTTAAAATAAAATTTTCTCTACATGTTAATTTAATATTTAGACAATGATAATTTCGAGGCATTGACGGGAATACTAACTTGGGAACTGTTTTTAAAAAGGCTTGTATGTATACTTCTCTACCCAGGCTGAACATACCTGGGGCATCCTGGGCTTCAGTCATTTACTTCAACACTCCTGTGGAAAGTGTTATTGTATTGAAATGTGCAAAGATACAAAAGAAACTGCATCTGAGGCCATGTTTACTTCAAAGCCAGAAAACACGAGCAAACGGGCAATATAGCAATGCACAGGAGAATTGAGTTTACGGCAATTTACTGGAAAGGAGTCAAGAAGGAAAAAAGTGGAGAAAGGGGATGCAGGGAAGATGACTCCCTTGGTGAAGTGCTTGCTGCGCCAACATCAGGACCTGGGTTTGGATCACTGGACCTGGGGAGAAAGCCGGGCTTAGAGGTGAGCCCATGAAATCCCAGCATTGGGGATGTGGAGCCTGTAGGCTATGTAGTTTGTTGGCCAGTGAGGCTAGCTGAATCTATGAACTCCAGGTTCAGTGACAGATCTTGACTCAAAAATAAGTGGAAATAAATGGACAAAGATGCTGGACATTAACTGCTGGCCACCACATGCAACTACATACACATGAGTATGTATACATGCTACAGGACACACACACACACACACACACACACACACGCACACACACACACACACACACACACACTAAATTGCTGGTTTCAGTCCTCTATCTAAATTGAAAAGAGATAGCTCGTTAATCACCCTGAATGAGATACTAGGTTTATATAAAAATGTTTATATTCTATTACAAAGAAGAATAAAATTCAGGGCACTTCATACCCAGTGACTTTCCTCAATGAAACAATTCTAAGCCAAAAGAGAAATCTGAAAATTTTAATGGTATATTATTGCCATTATTTGAACCACTAGCCAAGAGCCTGTCATCAGGAAGCCCGGCCTGAGAAGGTAGTTTCTGCAATCAATGCTATTATTTTTAAGAGCAGCATAGCTTATTTGGCACCACTTGGTCTGTCATCATTTTAGTCAGAGGCGATATCACAAAGTCTACTTGAAAAACACAATTTATTCACTTCCTCAAAAAAGTAACTCAAACTTTGTAAATTAAGAAACAACAAAATCTTAATTAGCTTGGGCTATGTGATTTTTTTTTTTTTAATTAAAGAAAGGCAAAGGGATTTAATTAAGAGTAAGGTCATTGTTGGTTTGTAGAAACTTTAGTGGTTGTTTTTTGTTTCCAAATCAGAAACTTGCTGAATTTCTTAATATGTAACCTTTATGCATCTTAATTTACTTTTGGAACATCATCAACAGCACAGTTCAGTGCAGCTTCAAAATTAGCTCAATGATTGATTCTGCCTCTATTAAAAATGTATGCAGTTTCTTTTCTTCTCCTTTTCAAAACAGGCAAATGTTCCAGAAATGCTTTCTGACATTGTTTAAACCTGCCATGTAATGCAACCCTTGTTTTAGAATCACTTTAATTGCCTCAGTCACTCATTCTAAACTTGTTCTTAAAAATTTGTTTTCATTTAGATTTCTTCGTTTCATTTTATGTGTATGTCTTGCCTGCAAGTATGTATGCACACCACATGCATGCCTGGTGCCCTTGGAGGTCAGAAGAGGGCATTAGATTTCCTGGACCTGGGGTATGGATGGCTGTGAGCCACAAGTGAACTTAGCTTGCATGTTCTGGACTCACTTTGTAGACCAGGGCTAGCCTTGCACTCACAGAGATCTGCCTGCCTCTGCCTCCCCAAGTGCTGGGATTACAGGCATGCACCACCGCGCCTGGCTGCACTGAGGTCTTTGTATGTGCCCAGTGAACTCTAGCCGATGGAACGATTGCATTTTGAAGACTTAATTTTGCGAGGTACAACAATAAGGCTGTGCTTCTTTCAAGCACTGTTTGAAATGAATCTCTGTCCAGTCTCACTCTATCACGTTAGCAGCAGATCCTTAAGCATCTTGGACCAATCCTCTGACTTTTTAGTCATTCAGAATTCATTGAAATAGGTCTAGCTTAAACCGTTACCTCACATTACATCCAACCTTCTTCTCCATCCTTGGGAGGCAGGCTTTTTCTGGCTTGAAAGATATTGAGAGTAGATGCCACATATCCTGTGCTTCTGCTCCCTTTCTGTGTTCATATTTGAGGAACTAAAGACATAGAGCCAGGATGGAGATCTGATACCAATCCTGTGTCCATGCTGTTACTTTGCTATGACCTATGGCTGAGGTTGCCCTTCTTGTGGCAAAGTGTCTCCAGGCTGACTGTCCCATGGGCATGTGACTATGCTCTTAGGAGGTCACATGAAGCCCCCACACCGCATGATTCCCTTTCTGGAAGGTCTGGCATTCGCTCAACCTCTTCCAGACTCCTCAGCACCCTTCCCCCAACCCCCAGAAGCCTGCCCTGCTATTTGATGCCACCTCTTGCCTGTCATCTCCAGACTGGGATGCCAGAAAAATCTACTTCCTCTCAGCACCCATCCCCAAGAGCCGCTCAACTTACAGGAAATGCAAGTGTCTATTCCATGTCAAGAATAGAAACTCAAGCTTCTCACCCGCATATAGCCTCTAAGATGGATCATTTCCGTTTCTCCTGTTCAATGAAGGACATCTATTTCACCACCTAGGGATGCCATCTCTGCCTTCTGTAGTGCCCCTAGTCCTGACTTTCTAACTCAGTTCTATTGTCATTTTGTGCTGGGCATCTTTGTTACAAGGAGCTGTCTGGCATGGTAGGACTCTTAGCTCTCTACCCACCGGAGGACAATGATGACGGTTAAAGACATTTTCATGTGTTCCCAAGATCTGGTAATAAGGTGACTAACTTTTTGGTGTTGGGGCCCACAAGTCCCATGCTCTGTTATAGAAGGTAGAAGACCATTTCTCTAAGTCTATACAACCTGCCCTAGCCTGTGGACTTTCCCTCGTAAAAATAGCTTTGTAGAGATGATTATCTCAATGGGACCACCATCCTGGATAGCTTAGGTGAGCTGGGTTTAATCACAAGGCTTATTCTAAGTGGGAGGCAGGGAGGACAGAGTTAGCAGAAGAAGAAACAGCAGAGGTCTAAGTGATGTCGTTTCTGGCACTAAGGTAGGATGGAGCCATGAGTCAGTGAAGGCAGGAAGCCTCTGGAAGTCAGAAAAGCCCAGAAATTGATTCTTCCCTGGAGCCTGCAGAAGGAATGTAATCCTGTCAACACCTTGGTTTTAGTTTAATGAGGCTCGTGACCTCCAGTACAGTAACAGTAAAATGTGCATTGCTGTAAACCACACAGTTCGTGCTAATTTCTGATGGCAGCTATTGGAAACTGAGGCATCCAGGAAACTCCTCGTCTCAACACAAACCAGAATTGTTTATCCTGGGCATCTGAGAGGGAATTGTTCCGGGCAAGAAACAGCATCTTGATTTTTAGGAGTGCTTTTCTTGAGCCTTGCTCACTCAGCTACAAGAATGGCCTTGCCTCGTTCCCTTCTAAGATGGGGAAGAAACTGACTTTCATTGAAAAAAAAAAAAAAATCCTCACAAGGACAGTTTCTTTTCTTATGTCTCCGCTAACTCAGTCTCTGGGGATTTAGGGTAGGGATTGAACTTGTATGATGTCAGTTCTGTGGTGGCTGTGTCTGGCAAAGCAGGCTCAGCCTTCTACAGATTCCAGGCCAATAGTAGTAGTGTTTGTCATCCTCAGCGTTTGCTTTCCTAAGGCAAGTGCGAATCTCACTGAATTCTCAGTTAACCTCAGAAGCAGGTGTGGGGAAAAGCCTTTCGTAGTTTGCAAGAGGTAATTGGATGTTTGTTTGTTTGTTTTTCCGTGAGTAAGGTTAAATAATGCCTGCCCTGGCATACCAATGACGACATTCCCATCCTTAAACAGACCACCTGTCCATTTCTTTGTG
This sequence comes from Acomys russatus, assembly GCF_903995435.1. Lineage (NCBI taxonomy): Eukaryota > Metazoa > Chordata > Mammalia > Rodentia > Muridae > Acomys > Acomys russatus. Next base: position 44,423,180 of record NC_067157.1, on the reverse strand, counting down.
TTCTGTATGGTAGGTTTCATGATGCAGTTAGCTTTCACCATCATCTGGACATAACCCAGAGGCACTGGAGAAGTGGATCTCTGTGGAGAGACTATGTAGATCAGATCAGCCTGTGAGGATGACTGTGGGGGAGTGTTAAACACTGTAGGGTCCACTGTGGGTGGCACCATCCCTAGGCCAGTGGTGCTGGACTGTGAGGTCAGTGAGCATGGGCCTGAGAGTGGGTGGGTGAACAAGCCAGTGAGCAGCATTCCTCCATGGCGTCCGTCCCAAGATCCTGCTATGATCTCCCCAATAATAGACTGTGACCTATAAGATGAAATTAACCCTTTTCTTCCCTTAGTTGCTTGTGGTTATGGTGTTGGTCACAGTAACAGAAGGAAACCATAACAGTTCCTTAAAACTGTGATGATGTTGATGTTTTCGGTACCATATTCCACTTAGTCGTCTTAAAAACATAAGGTCAAGGTGATGGGGGCAACACAGCATAGCATTCAATGGTACCATAGTCCTCTGACAATTCTGCGTTTTGTTTTGTTTTGTTTTTCCCAGCAAATGATCGGTGGTACCTCTCATTCTTCAAGACCTGGCTTGGCCAGTACATCCTTCATGCCTCCTTCATGCATGCTTGTCAACTGAAGCACTCTCCAGTAAAGGAGCTGCCACATGTGTCTTTCAGTGCCACATGGTCCCTCTGGATCCAGAAGGAGAAGAAACCAAGAAGTGCTGCTGGAAAATGGACCACGTGTGCATTGAAGATGTCCTCCCGAAGGTCTGCAGTGGTCCGGGTCCTGGTGAGTTGTTGTAGTCTGGATCCCAGGCCACTGTGTTTGAAATGTGTATGTGTTTAATTAGCAGGTAAAGTTGCACTTTTTTTTTTATGGAATGTAACTTATGGGTTCATGTATTTGCATATAGTAGCCTGACAAAATTAACATGTTTTCTTCCATCCTTATCATTTGTGTGTATGTATGTGTGTGTTATGTGTGATGGGACTCTGTAAAACCTCTGTTGGTAGCAATTTTCAAATATACAGTGTGTTATTTTGACTATAGTCACCATGACTAGAATACATTTTTTCAACTGAAAAAGAATAAAAATTTGATTAAGAGAAGGAGGTGAGAAGTCACAGCGTAGGACATTATATAACACACACACACACACACACACACACACACACACACACACACACACACGTATAAGAAACTCTCCAAACTCAATGACCAAACTACTGAATTAGAGGACAGGTAAAATTATTAAACTGCCATTGTAGCTATTACATTAAAGAGATATATGGATGGCAGAGAAATCCATGAAAAAGATGTTTGACGTCTCACTAAGCATTTGGGGATTTCAAATCAAATCCACTAATACCATCAACTGCTCTTTTTAGAACCTTCCAGATGAATACATGTGGACCTTTGCAAACATTATCCGGGACAGGGCACCCTTGGGACTTGCATCTACTGCTGTGAGTGCAGAGGGTGCAGCCCTTCGGAGGACAGAGTAGTAGCTTCTTGCTCCATACCTGTGACTCAGGGGTCCTTTCCCAGGTTTTTACTCAAGTGAAACGGACGCCCTTGGTCTCACAAAAACCTGTGTGTGAATGTTTATAGCAGCTTAATTCATAATCACTCCAAACTGGAAACAAACCAAATGTCTTTCACCTGGGTAATGGATAAACAAAATGTGATACATTTACATAGTGTAATCCTACACTCAGCAATAAAAGGAGTGGGTTACCGACAGATGGGGCGATGTCGCAAAATCCTCAATACATCATTCCAGGGAAAGCAGTCAAGGGCTACATGCTGTAAGACTGTATTTTATGAAATGAATGGCAGGCTAATCTTGCCAAGGCCAGATAAGGACACACGATTGATCATTGGGTGCCAGGAGCTGAGGCTGGGGAGAAAGTCAAATTGCAAAGGAACAGAAAGGATTTGATTAGGGTGATGAAGTGTTCCCATTGACTGAATTTTATCTATTCCATTGGCATGGTGGCTACAGAACACCATGTCTGTCGGAACTTGAAGGACTCTACACTGGAAAGATTAACATCTGTTATGTGAACTGTATGTTACCGTCAAATGGAAAAACGAATAATATAGTGAGCTTTTAAAAATTTATTCATTTTAATTTAATGTGTACAGGTGCCTAGCTTGCTTGCATGTTTGTGCTCCACACATGTGCCTGGTGCCTGCAGAGTCTTTGGGTCCTCTGGGACTTGAGTTATAGGTGGTTGTGAGTCACCATGTAAGTTCTGGGAATCAAACATGGGCCCTCTGGGAGAGTAGCCAGTCCTCATGACTACAGAGCTATCTTTCTAGCCCCTGGACTATCTTTCTTTCTTTCTTTTCTTTTCTTTCTTTCTTTCTTTCTTTCTTTCTTTTTTTTTTGAGATAGGGTTTCTCTGTGTGTAGCCCTGGCTATCCTGGAACTTACTTTGTAGACCAGGCCTCCAACTCACAGAGATCCGTCTGCCTCTGCTTTCCAAGTGCTGGGATTAAAGGCGTGAGCCACCACCGCCTGGCCTTGGACTAAGCTTTTTATGAAGCTCTTGGCTGATAGTGTTCTATATTACATACATGTTACCAACTGTGATCTTACACCAGGAATATCTCCTTTCTCCATGTCGTCTGAAGTGAGTCCTAACCTTCAGGGCTCAGGACAATTGAAACTTTGATGTCAATGATATATACAAAGAATAAATCATTTTCTTTTTGACAGCAAAAGATTAATGAGATTAGCTTATATTTAGATACGATGACTCAAATTTTGTCTTAAATAAAACAGTGGGGTTCGTTTCCTTTTTTTTTGTTTTTTATAGCCAGTCAACATTGACTGACTAAACAACCAGTATTCCTTTTTGTTTCTTTTCTGACACAGGGTATCTCCATTATGTAGTCCTGGTCGTCCTGGAACTCACTGTATAGACCAGGTTGGCCTTGAACTCGACACCTAGAATAACCCAATATTCTTGAGCATCTTTTTTTTTTTTTTTTCTTGCATGAGGGATCTGAAATGTAAGAGGCTGAAGGCATTGCCAAGGCTTGACAGCTTTGATACGGATGTGGAGGCTGCAAGCTCCTGGAGGCATGCTCAGTCTACGAGGTCATGCTGAAAATGAAACTTAGATGGAAAAGTTTGGCTTATTCTGTAATTGTAAGAATTGGAAACAACTACTAATACTATGCTTTTAAAAGTTTTATTACACAGCTGGTACATGTTCATAGAAATTAGAAAACATGGATAACTTGACTTAAGAAGTTCCATGCACATAGTTGGCCTTGGTGGCATTTGCCTTTAATCACAGCACTAGGGAGGCAGAGGCAGGTGGATCTCTGAGTTTGAGGCCAGCAGGGTCTACAGGACAGCTAGGGATACATAGAGAAGCCCTGTCTTGAAAAAAACAAAACAAAACAAAACAAAACCAAAAACGTAAACAAATAAACAAGAAAAAAAAAGTGACATGTACAATGTATTTAAGTGCAGAAGAAAGACCTTCCTTCCTCCCTCCCTTCCTTCCTTCCTTCCCTGCTCCCTTCCTTCCTCCTTCCTTCCCTGCTCCCTTCCTTCCTCCTTCCTTCCCTGCTCCCTTCCTTCCTTCCTTCCCTCCTCCCTTCCTTCCTTCCCTGCTCCCTCCCTTCCTTCCTTCCTTCCCTGCTCCCTTCCTTCCTTCCTTCCCGCCTTCTTTCCTTAAAAATCACTGTGGGTGATTTTTCTCCTGGTGCTCATATCCCTACCAGGAAAGTCTTTTTGGAGGAGAAGCATGCAATGTTTTCTTCTTCTTGTCACACTCCCACTTCTCTTTGGGCTCTTCAGAGTTGCAAGGCAAGCACTCCTCAGTGAGAGGCAGCCAGGGAGCCATGCAGCATCCAAGCTTTCCAAGGCCTTCACAGAGGTGAAGGAGGAGCCAAGGGAGGGCCGCTGACATTGTGGAGAACACTCTGCCTTGGGTGATGACTAAAACTGAGCTCTTCTCTCAATTTAGCGCACACTAGTGCTTTGGAAAAGATAATGACGTGTCGCCCTTTGTAGGGCACTCACTGTGACAATCCTATAGGCAAGGACTCCTGCCCTTAGGAGAACATGGTAGATTCACAGGTTAAGAGATTTGTGTAAGGAACATACAGAGTGGAGTGGGTTGTATGGGCTGGATTTGAACTCACTCATACTCCAGAGCTCATTTCCTTAACAGGCACTCTGAAGGGTCAAGATTCTTGAACTTCTCTGGGGAAAAATCATGGGGGTATATATTAGTTCTCTCACTCCTGGTGAAAAAGCACCAGTCACAAGCAACTTAAGACTTGGGGACAAACCTACTTGGGTCATGGCTTTAAAAAGCTCAGTCCATGGTCACTTGGCTTCATGTTTCTGGTACCTTTGTGAGGTAGGGAATCAAAGTAGTGGGGAAAATGTGGTAAGCAGACAGGAAGCAGGCTGAGAGATGGTGAGGGCAGCTGTAACCTTCCAAGGCCAGCCTTTACTGACCTACTTTCTCTATCTAGGTCCCCCCTCTTAAAGTTTCCATACCTCCCAAAATAGTTCCAGAGTTGAGCACCAAGACTTCAAACATACAACCCTGTCAGGGACATTTTACACTCAAACTATAACAGGGTGGTAGGCAGTTATTTTTAAATGATTTTTAAAAGCACAAAAGAGAGATTCCCTACTTATATTCTTACCAAGTAGAATTAACCAGTTGCCATATCCATTTTCAAGACTTTATTTGAGAAGAAAGAAAGAAAGAAAGAAAGAAAGAAAGAAAGAGAAAGAAAAGAAGAAAGACCATGTGTGGAGATTGTTTTGACATTAGTAACATACAGATAAGAAATAGGACCCCTAGCTTCTTAGAGTTAATGCTGAAGTGGATGAGAAAGACACTGAACAAACATCTAAACACTGCAACATCACGCCGATCAGTACGCAGTATATTAGCTCCAAATCACACCTTCCTGTGCTTTGTGATGCAGGGATAGGAACGCTGAAAACCACTTTTGTCCATCCTCGGATCCTTCCCACGGTGGACAGGAGAAGGAGGATGGGACATGTGAGGTCTGTGTTGCAGGCCTTCCAGGGCTACATCAGAAATATCAGTATCTGCTACAGATATCCTTTCTTTGTTGACTGAATTCCTGATTTGTAGAAAGTCTCTTCCCCCCAATCATCTAAATTTTAATAATATCTAACCCCTTTTGTTTGTTCCCCAGTCATGAGGTGAGGATGAGGGTGGTATTTTTTTTTTTCCTTAGACCGGGTTTCTCTGTGTAGCCTTGGCTGTCCTGGACTCACTTTGTAGTCCAGGCTGGCCTTGAACTCACAGTGATCCACCTGCCTCTGCCTCCCAAGTGCTGGGATTAGAGGCATGCACTGCCAAGACCGGCTGGTACTTTTTTTTTTTTTTTTTAGGGGTTGCCACAATCATGGAACCTTGTTGGGCTGGGAAACCCTAGGATGAGGATGGGGTAGGGGAGTGGGGGAAGCCTGCCTGGAAATCCCATTCTGAGATCTGACTACTCTCCCTCTGCCCCTGGCCTGCATATCCTGGCCCATGTAGCCCTGTGCACCCCACTCCCCATGTCCCCCAAGAGGTCAGGTAGCCAGGTTAAACTTCTTCTCTCCTTATAGGTTCAGTGGTCAGAATTCCTCCTTATTCAAATGAGGCATCCCCAGTGCCCTGGCCCTGGCCAATGATGTACGCTCACCCAGAAAGCCTCCACCCAACCCCCAAAGGTTTAAGTAGCATTTGGGACTTAGTAGGAAGGTGGCTCTTGAATGACAGAAACTTGGTGGCTTGATTTTTTTCTTTTTCTTTTGTTCTTTTTCCTTCCTTCCTTCTTTCCTTCCTCCTCCACCACCTCTTCCTCCTTCTTCTCCTCCTCCTCTTTCTCCTTCTCCTCTTCCTCCTCCTCCTCCTTCTGTATTGTAGTTCTTCAAATAGCCAGATAAAAATTCTCTCTCTCTTCTCCCAAGTCTATCAAGATAACTGGTGTGGGTTCTTATTCCTAACCATACCTTTTCTGGTAAAGGTGAGCTCGAGTCACAGTTATGGAGAGAGCAAGGGAGACTCCTAAGGCTTTGGGGTGGCCTTCCATCTGAAGCTTGTTTGGGAGGTACTGTTTACAAAAATCACCTGTATATTCTGACACTTGGCTTTTATTGGCTTTATAAACTCAACGTGGTCAGTAATGTGCCTGGTTGGCAGGTGCTTGGCAGGGAGCTAAGGCAAAACCAGCTTATCGCAGAGAAGTGAAAAGTGGAATTCTAGCAGGACCCCCACTTTGATGATGTGGGTGTGGGATGTCTGTGTTCCCGTTACCCTTTCTCACTTGGAAAAAAACAAGTCACAACTGAAGGATCTTCAACGTGTAGGAAAACTGGGCTGAAGGACAGGGTGGACAGTCTCATGGTCAAAATGACAGGGCTATGACAGTGCAATGTTCACATCTCCTAAGGGCCAGGAACATACACAGGCAGGCAATGTGGGCTTCTTGAGAAATCTTTGCTCTACATTTCATACAAACCAATCATTTATTTATTTATTTATCTCAACTATGCTTTTTGCACATGGACCTGCCCTCTTCTATATTTAATGAGCACCAGAGGCTGATTGCTATTATCTTTACTTCTGAACTTAACTTGTAAGATGACATCATCTGAAAGCAGCTATCACTTAACCTCTACTGGTTTTGACTGAGGTCATGATCTTGTTTCTGATACTCAGTGTGGTAACTTATGGTAACATTCAGGGATAGGCTTCAGAGCCAGAGTATCTTGGAGGGAAAGGCACGGGCAGCATTGTAGTCAAGCAAGACACTTGGCGAAGTAGGAGCAAGGATGCCTTACTTGGGGGCAGTCTCCCAGTTGGCCAGAGAAGAGAATTCATGTGGGACCTGTGGCGGGTGGCTGGTGCGGGTCAGTTTCAGATTGTGGAAAACTTGAGATTCTAGGCTGAGGAGTTCCTACCTTATATAGGCATCAGGGAGCTATTGTAGGCTTTCGTGTGTGGCTTGGGGAGTTAGTGTTGAACCTCAGCCTTATGAGTCCAAGTCCAGAGCTCTGCAACATAGTCCTTGTTATATTCTTTTTATTCTTGTTTTCACAAAAACACAGCTTTCAGTAATGATGCTGGGTGGAACAGTGTTTGAAAGGGTGAGTTGTTGGAGGGGAGAG